>NC_057813.1:483529644-483545248 GCF_018294505.1 Triticum aestivum
TCTCCACTCGGTAGGATTTCAAATACTTAGGCGAGTACTGAACTGCAGCTAAGCCCCCGAGTGGGAGGTTTGCTCTCCACTCGGTAGGATTTTCAAATACTTAGGCGAGTACTGGACTGCAGCTAAGCCCCCGAGTGGGAGGTTTGCTCTCCACTCGGTAGGATTTTCGAATACTTAGGCGAGTACTAGACTGCAACTAAGCCCCCGAGTGGGAGGTTTGCTCTCCACTCGGTAGGATTTTCAAATACTTAGGCGAAGCGGATTCGCAGCTAAGCCCCCCCGAGTGAGAGGCTTGCTCGTCACTTGGTAGGAATTTTTTTTACAAACTTAGGTGAAACGATTCGCAGCTAAGCCACCCACTTGGGGATTTCTCACGTAAACAAAAGAAACAACAATCACTGGGAAAATTATAATACTCTTGTCTTTGATAAACAAACTATAGAGGTATTTTTTATTACATCTCATCCGAGTGTGTACTTAAGTATAAAAGGGGCGAAGCAGCTCCGCATTCCAAGCTCGTGGCTCATCAATCTGGCGATCGACATTGTAAAGATGGTACGCTCCATTGTGGAGAACTTTGGTGATGATGAAGGGGCCTTCCCAAGTAGGAGCGAGCTTGTGCGGTTTCTATTGACCCACTCGGAGGACCAAGTCTCCTTCTTGGAAGGCTCGACTCTTCACATTTCTGGCATGGAATCGATGCAAGTCCTGCTAATAGATAGTCGATCGGATCATAGCCATCTCTCTTTCTTCTTCTAGAAGGTTGACTGCGTCCTGCCGGGCTTGTTCTGCTTCATCTTCAGAGTAGAGCTCGACTCGGTGTGCATTGTGAAGGAGGTCACTCGGTAAAACTGCTTCAACTCCATAGACCAGAAAGAATGGAGTTCGCCCAGTCGACCGATTAGGAGTGGTCCTTAATCCCCAAAGAACTGAAGGAAATTCGTCAACCCACGCGCCTGCTGCGTGCTTGAGATCACGCATCAACCGGGGTTTCAGTCCTTTGAGAATTAGGCCGTTTGCTCTTTCTGCTTGTCCATTCGACTGGGGGTGAGCGACGGAAGCGTAGTCGACCCGCGTGCCTTGAGAAGCGCAAAAGGCTCTGAATTTGTCGGAATCGAAGTTTGACCCATTATCAGTGATGATGTTGTGCGGAACTCTATATCTGAATATCAACTCTCTGATGAAGCTGATAGCAGTGCAGGCATCAAGATTCTTGATAGGCTTAGCTTCGATCCACTTAGTGAACTTGTCGACTACCACCAGTACATGGGTGAAGCCGCTCCTGCCAGTTCTCAGTGGTCCAACCATATCTAATCCCCAAACAGCGAAGGGCCAGACGAGTGGAATGGTCTTCAAGGCTGAGGCGGGTTTATGTGACATATTGGAATAGAACTGACATCCTTCACACTTGTCGACTATCTCCTTCGCCATTTCATTTGCTCTTGGCCAGTAAAACCCCGCTCAATATGCTTTAGCCACAATGGTCCGAGAGGACGCATGATGACCACAGGTCCCCGAGTGGATATCGCAAGAATTATCTGACCTTCTTCTGGTGTTATACATTTCTGACCGACACCAGTCGCGCTTTCCTGTACAACTATCCCTTTATCATAGTAAAGGCCTTGGATCGACGGACGATCTATCGAGCCTCTTCTTCATTCTCTGGGAGCTCTTTCCTTAGGATATACGCGATGTACGGCACTGTCCAGTCGGGAGTGATGACCAAAACTTCCACGACCAGGTCGACCACAGCTGGAACTTAAACTTCAGTCGGATCCGTGGCACTTTTTGGCTGCCGGGCTTCTTCGGTGAAAGGATCCTCTTGAACTGATGGTGTGTGGATGTGTTCCAAAAACACATTACTGGGAACGGCTTCTCTCTTGGAACCTATTTTTGCCAAATCATCAGCCGCTTGATTTTTCAGTCGGGGTATATGATGAAGCTCTAACCCCTCGGATTTCTTCTCTAGCTTTCTCACTGCATTGCAGTAACCAGTCATGGCCGGACTTCTAACGTCCCACTCCTTCATCACTTGGTTAACCACTAAATCTGAGTCGCCATAGACCATGAGGCGACGGACGCCGAGTGAAATGGCCATACGCAACCCATACAAAAGTGCTTCGTATTCTGCTTCATTATTGGAGGAATCAAAGTGAATCTGGAGCCCATATCTGACCTTATCTCCTCGGGGGGACACCAGCACTACCCCAGCACCGGAACCATTCAGCATCTTAGAACCATCAAAGAACATGGTCCAGTGCTCCGAGTGAACTTGAGTTGGCAGTTGTTGCTCAGTCCACTCGGCGATGAAATCCTCTATTGCTTGGGACTTGATGGCTTTCTTTGCCCTCAAACTTGATATCTAGGGGAAGGAGTTCAATCGCCCATTTTGCCACTCGACCGGTTGCATCTCTGTTGTGTAGAATCCCTAACAATGGATCGTTGCTAACGACTGTAATGGAATGGTCAGAGAAGTAATGAGCAAACTTGTTCGTGGTCATATAAATCCCATATACAAGCTTCTGATAATGAGGGTATCTTTGCTTTGATGGAGTCAAAACTTAAGAAACATAATATATTGGGCGCTGAACTTTAAAGGCTTTTCCTTCTTCTTCCCGCTCGACCGTAAGTACTGTACTGACGACTTGTCCCGTGGCTGCAATGCAAAGCAGCAAAGGCTCTTCGCTGATTGGGGCAGCAAGCACCGACTGGGTGGAGAGCAGGGCTTCTAGCTCTACAAACGCTGTATCAGCTTCAGGAGTCCACTCGAACTTGTCTGACTTCTTCATCAGTTGGTAAAGAGGCAATGCCTTCTCACCGAGACGAGAGATGAATCGACTTAAAGCGGCCAAGCAACCAGTAAGCTTCTGGACATCGTGCACACGCACAGGGCGTTTCATTCGGAGTATAGTACCAACTTTTTCTGGATTGGCGTCAATTCCTTGTTCGGAAACGAGAAAACCGAGTAACTTTCCGCCAGGAACTCCGAATGTGCACTTTGATGGATTAAGCTTGATATCATACCTCCTGAGGTTGGCAAATGTTTCAGCAAGGTCAGTCAGCAGGTCGGAACCTTTCCGTGACTTGACCAGAATATCATCCATGAATGCTTCCACATTCCAACTGATTTGAGTGAGCAAACACTTCTGAATCATCCTCATGAACGTGGCTCCGGCATTCTTGAGGCCGAATGGCATGGTGACATAACAGAAGCACCCGAATGGAGTGATGAAAGTTGTTTTGATCTCGTCGGGTCCATAAAGACGGATCTGATGGTAACTGGAATAGGCGTCTAAGAAAGATAGGCGCTCACATCCCGCGGTCGAGTCGACTATTTGGTTGATGCGGGGGAGAGGAAAATGATCTTTCGGGCAGGCCCGATTGATATGTTTGAAGTCGATGCACATGCGAAGTGACTTGTCCTTCTTGGGGACCATGACAACATTGGCAAGCCACTCGGAGTGGTAAATCTCTTGGATAAACTCCGCTGCTAAGAGCCAAGCCACCTCCTCGCCAATGGCTTTTCTTTTCTGGACGGCGGACCGTCGCAGATGTTCTTTGACAGGTTTCACTTTTGAGTCGACTCGTAGATGATGCTCAGCCAGCCCCCTGGGAACACCCGGCATTTCAGAAGGCTTCCATGCGAAGATGTCCGAGTTCTCACGGAGGAACTGGATGAGCGCTTCTTCCTATTTGGAGTCGAGGATTGTGGAGACATGAGTCGGAGCAGCACTGGGGTCGGTCGGGTGAATGTGAATCGGTTTTGTCTCACCGAACGACTGAAACGCTGATTCTGTAGCGGGCTTCTTGGCTCGCAACAAATCACTCGGGTCTGCAGTTTTCTGGTATTCCTGCAGCTCTACCACTGCCATCTGAGCATCGGCGATCTTTGAGCCTTTCTGAAAGCACTCTTCTGCCTTCTTCCGATTGCCAGTAATAGTGATCACACCTTTGGGACTAGGCATCTTCAATTGGAGGTACACATAACATGGTCGAGCCATGAAACGTGCATAAGCTGGCCTGCCCAAAATAGCGTGATAAGCACTCTGGAAATCCACAACTTCAAACGTCAACTTTTCTTTGCGGTAATTCTTGGAATCACCGAAAACCACATCAAGAGCAATTTGGCCGAGTGACTCAGCCTTCTTTCCAGGAATGACTCCATGGAAACTCATGTTGCTGTTACTGAGTCTGGACATCGGAATGCCCATCCCTTTCAACGTCTCTGCATATAGTATATTTAGGCCACTGCCACCATCCATCAAAACTTTAGTCAGTCGAGTGCCTTCGACGACTGGGTCGACCACCAAAGCTTGCCTCCCAGGGGTGGCTATGTGTGTCGGATGATCGGACTGGTCGAATGTGATGGCAGTCTGAGACCATTTCAGATAACTGGGTGTCGCCGGAGCAACCATATTCACTTCTTGGTTGATAACTTTCAGTTGACTTTTGCTTTCAACATCAGCAAAAATCATTAGGGTGGAATTGACATGGGGATATCCATCATCACTATTTTCTTTGTCCTCAACTTTGTCCGACTCCTTTTCCTTATCTTTGGGTTGTTTCCCCTGGAATTGCTGGATCAAGAGCCGACACTGTCGAGTGGTATGTTTCGGGTAAATGAATTTACCCTCCTCATCTTTCTTCGTGTGGATGTGGCACGGCAAATCCATCACGTCATTTCCTTCCTTGTCCTTCACCTTCTTAGGGTTCCAAGACCCTTTGGGCTTCCCTTTAAACTTTCCTTGAGTCACGGCCAAGGCTTCTCCAGGAGCAGCTGGCTCGGCTTTCCGCTTCTGCTTCCGACTGGAGTTCCCTCCTCCAGTTTCGTGGGCAACTGACTTGTGCTTGCCACTCCGGAGCCGATCCTCTTCTTCACCATTGGCATACTTGGTGGCAATCTCCATCATTCGACTCAGAGACATGTCTCCGGTTCGACCGAATTTCAGGTTTAGCTCTCTGTACTTAACGCCTTCCTTGAAGGCACAGACTGCCTGGTGATCAGATACATTCTCTACCGTGTGATGCAACATGATCCATCTCTGGATGTAATCCCTCAAAGTTTCATTCGACTTCTGCACACAAGATTGCAGCTCTGTCAACCCTGCTGGTCGCTGAGAAGTTCCTTCAAATGTTCTGACAAACACTCGGGCAAGATCTTCCCAAGTGTAAATGCTACTGGGTGCTAACTGATTCAACCATGCTCTGGCCGAGCCCTCCAACATAAGAGGCAGGTGTTTCATGGCCACTTCATCATTGCCGCCGCCAATCTGTACGGCCACTCAGTAGTCTTCAAGCCAAGTATCAGGCTTGGATTCACCAGTGAACTTACTGACTCCAGTCGCCAACCTGAAGTTGGGAGGAATCACCGCGGCCCTGATGGCTCTGCTGAAACACTCTGGTCCTGAGATGTGTACTCTGTTGCTGGTGGGTACATCTCTGTCATGACCTTCTAGGTGAGCTCTGTTCCTGTCGATCAAACCTTGAACGATAATGGATCTCGCATCAAAGCCTGGTTCCCTGGGGTCGACCGGAATCCTTCGCCCAACACTGTGATGGCGTCTATCATCCTGTTGTCGAGGCGCGTACAATCCACCCCTTGGGGGAGGGGTGGGCACTCGACGTTGATCATCGCGATCGATTCGGTGATCATACTGCTCACGGTTCTTGTACTGATCACGCCGGTCTCCACGTTCCTCACGCCTCGGGGGCGATCTGGGGCTATGGGCCGACTGGACTGTATTTGCAGCGACAGATCTACTGTGAATCCTATTCCGCGATTGCGATACAGCTGAATTTTGATCTCCTGCTGCCCGGAGTAAATCTCTGATCTGTAACAAGCCTCTGCCAGCCTCTGACTGGGAAGGCTGAATCGACTCTGCTATACGGGCTACAGCTGCTAAATTCTGAATCGGAGTTTGATATACCTGAGTCGGTGGTGGAAAGAGTTGACGTCGACTGGATTCTGGAACCCGTTGCCGCGCATGCTCGTCGAGTGCTCGCTGAAGGTTCTCCAGTCGAGTGCGCTCAACCAAGTTAGCCAAGCGCGCATCCTCTAAGGCACGAGCCTCGGGGGTTTCTCCAACGATAGGAGTGTGCAGCGCATCCATGTTCCGGTGGCGAAGATCTTCCCTCTGCAGCGAAGTGAGGGGCTCGGGGAGATATTCTTCATGGGCATGCGATGGATCGCCTCCGCCGTCGCCTCCGTCGGTGCGGGGAAAACCGGGAGGACTGCGTGGTCCATCGACCATCAGAACCTCCACCGCTAGATCATTGTTGTCGCACTCGGATGCAGTCTCTACGGAGCCAGTCGACAGGTCGAACAGGCCGTAGAGAGATTCGTCGGGCTCGATTGCCGCGACTTGGGGGGTGGCCGACTGGTGAGCCACCGCGTGCTTCACCCATCGCTGAAGCCTCAACCGACCGGAGCGCTTGCGCCAGCGGGAAACATGGAGGGAGGACGACACAGGGGCCGACCGATACTGGGTCGACGGTTACCGCAGGAGGACACCGCGGACGCACGCGCGAAAGTGCGTCGCTCCGCAGACTGGGAGCGCGTCAATGTCGAGCGGAGCCTCCTGAAGCCAAGCGGAGTCGTCGGCGATGAACGTGAGCGTGCCGAGACGGATCTCGTGGCCCTCAACCAGAACTCCGCCTGAAACCATGATGAAGGAGGTCGGAAAAATCACAACTTCTCCAATAAGTCGCTAAGACACCTGCCCCATGGTGGGCGCCAACTGTTGTGGTTCTAAGTCTGACAGTAATGTAGGGGGGTAGGTATGGAGAGGCAAGATCCTAGTTATGGAGTAGTTGTATACGCAAGAGACTTACGAGTTCAGGCCCTTCTTGGAGGAAGTAACAGCCCTACGTCTCGGAGCCCGGAGGCGGTCGACTGGATTATGTGTGTATGAGTTACAGGGGTGTGAACCCTTTACACTGAGGAGGGGGTGGCTTATATAGAGTTCGTCAGACCCCTCCGGCCCTCAGTTATGTAGGGTTTAAGGTACATTAAGGTCGGGCGTTACTGGTAACGCCACAAATAAAGTGCTATGATGACCATTAAAGCTACTCAATGGCCGACTCTTTGCGTGCAGAGTGACTTTAGATCTTCTGGCTGTCGAGTGGTTGGCTTCATGGTCGAGTGTCTTCGAGTCCGTCGAGTGGAACGCTTCTGAGTCGATTGACAGGTGGTTTCTTCTAGAGATGTCCTTGGGGAGGTTAGTTTGGACAGGTCCATGACCCTACCCTAGGTACATAGCTTCATCACCCCTTAAATGAGGAAGCCATAAGAAAAATACATGTTGGTCATGGTGGATAAATTCACCAAATGGATAGAGGCCAAACCAGTTAAGACGACCGAATCCGGACCGGTGATAGACTTCATATCAGGGGTCCTACACCGTTATGGTGTCCCCCACAGCATCATCACCGATAATGGCTCCAACTTCACAGCCGACCAGGTGAAAACTTGGTGCGGCAACATGGGCATTAAGCTCGATTACGCCTCCGTCTATCACCCCCAAACAAACAGTCAAGTCGAACGAGCAAATGGTCTTATTATGAGCAGAATCAAACCCAGACTAGTGCGATCTCTAAAGGAACCAGACACACACTGGGTCGAGGAGCTCGACTCCGTACTATGGGGGTTGCGGACCACTCCCAATCGCACTACCGGATACACACCCTTCTTCATGGTGTACGGCACAGAGGCGGTATTACCCTGCGATATCATTCATGATTCACCTCGTGTGCGCATGTATGAAGAAAGAGAAGCCGAGCTTGATCGGCAGGACAGTTTAGATGTCCTGGAGGAGGAGCGTGACGTCGCAAAGGCCCATTCCGTATTCTATCAGCAGCAGGCTCACAGATATCAAAGCAGGGAAGTACGGGCCAAAACTTATAACATTGGTGAACTCGTTCTACGCCTACCAGAGAAGAAAAAGGACAAGCTCAAGCCCAAGTGGGAGGGTCCCTTCATCATTAATAAAGTTCTCACCGGAGGAGCGTACCGCCTGCGTGATGCATGCCATAATCGACTCGAGCCGAACCCATGGAACTCGACCAGACTCCGAAGATTCTACGCCTAGCGCCGAACACTATGTTCATCTCCTTTCCTCCGCTTTATATATATATATATATATATATATATATATATATATATATATATCTTTCCTCTCTTTTCCTTTTTACGGCTCTAAGGCTTTAAGTGTGACTCGACTACACACTATTGACGCGCTGATTTTCAAATATGCGTGCTCACTATACCTGGGGGCTTCTTATATAGAAGCTTAATATAATTATCCTCCGGGCATCACGCCCACTGCATATGTGTTGCTTTCCCATATGTACCTTTTCTTCACCATTATATGCATCGATATGACTTAAGTTTTGGCCAAGCTGGGTTGCCTGGCTCCTGTGCTTATGCCCTACGTTCTCGTTAGTTTAGCTAGGGCATAAGAGGAGCACCTCTGTGATTGTTACTGATGGGTACTCTGGATGTGTACCTCAGATTGGGTGAAGCCGAAAGCTAGCGTTCTTAAGGGAATATTCGGTCGGTGAACTAAAGATGTTTTTTACCTATTACAATACAAACCCCCAGATGTTTCATATACTGTGTCTCTGTTCGCAGTTCGGACATGCACATTAATGCATGCGTACCCAGGGAAAGGAACCCTTAACGGAACTATTCTCCCTGGAAGATGTTTCTTACTATCCATGTAATATAACATAGCTAGTTGGGTACTTGTCTGTTCAAGCAATTATGACCCCTACGCCTGGTTTCCACGCATACCCCAGTTTACATAACTGAGCGGGTATTCGGAAACACTCCGGACTGTCGGGTCCGGAGGCTGAAGTGAAAAGGTCCGCCATGACAAATGGTTTACAATCCAGCTAGGGACAAAATATGTCAATTGAAGTACACAGTCACTTAGACTCGCTAAATTCTTCTTCTATACCATCCAACAGGCTGTCTAGCCTACAATCTTGTTGGGAATACTTTGCGGCTAATCCTACCTGGTCATATACCAGACTAACGGGAATCTCTTTCCCACCTGACCCTACAGGTGCGACCCGGGCCATGTGATTCGGATCAAGCTTGGTGTACCGTGTTTTTACCATGGCCCAAGCTTCCCTCACACCTTGTCGACAGGCAGATATCTTCCATAATCAAAAGCATCGCCGCGCTCCCTTGAGCAGCTGTACAAGCTCCCCCATGCTTCCTGGTAGGGAGGCGGATGGCCACAAGGCATGGGCAACACCCTGCATCACTTGCCGAACTTGTTCGTGCAGTTGCGAAAGCTCTTGCAGAAGATCACTTGAGGATCCGGGCATCTCCTCTTCGTGACGACCAGTCAGTATACCTACAGACATAACTCTGTTAGTCCATTTCTTCGCCGAACTATATAAAGGTTCGTTTGAGCACATACTAAAAATGCCGCATTGAAGCCTCCTATTCTCCTTTACGAAGTCCGCAATCTGGGCCCGAACATCTTTCAATTCCACGCCCAGCCGGGTATTGGTATCCTGGAGATCGTTTTTCTCTCTCCTGACCCATGTAAGTACACGCTCGCCAGCCTCTAGTTGTCGTTGAGCTCATTGTTCAGCCTCTTGCAGGATCTCCAGATTCACTCCGGGATTGCCTGCGGAATCTATTGTTAGATTTCCAAACATGCCGAATACTAACTGGTAAACGTAATTACGTTTTCTATCGATCGAGAAAAAATATTACTAGATGAGGCCTTCTTGGACTCCTCCATTAATTTCGGCAGCGGCGGCCCTTAACTGGGCCTTACACTCCTCCAGCTCTTGAGACAAATGGGTATTCTTCTCTATAAGAACCTATTCATACAATGATCCTTAAATCAGTTGTACCAATTTTTTCAAGTCTCAGGGGCTATTGATATACATAATTATCAGATTTTGCTTACCCGTATATCTTTTAAATACCGGTTCGTGGCTATAGCGAGCCCATCTTGAGCAGCTCGGATGTACGCGTCTCCCGAGTTGAAGGCATTGAAAGCCTCTTCAGAAAAATTTGGGTCGCGGAGTGCGGCCTGCCGACGCCGATGATTCATAGCGCTCTCCACCTCAGAATTTGTAGCGGATATTCTATCTACATCCTTTGTAGGAGGACTGTCTGGTGTTGTTCCCATGTTAGCCTCCCCCTTCGAGGCCGGTTCGGGAGTCCGACTGGTAGAGGCGTGACTGGCAGGATCCCTGGATGCAGTCTGGCGCATACTCTTTCTGCCAAGACGCAGTGGACATTGTTATATTTTAAATATGACAATCACAGAGCACATTTTAAAATCATACCTCTTCGATGGCGGCTCGGCCCTGTTCGCTTTTCTTTTAAGCCTACATGGCTTGGGCTCCCCTTATTGGTGAGTCGCCGCGGGTTCGGCATGGCGCCCCGATGACTTTCCCTTTATAGCATAATATATGTGCAGTGGGTAAGGTGTAAAAAGGGGATTCATTTTTGGAAGTTAGGTCTCCTGCTTTACTTACATATGATGCAGGGAGAAGGCCGGGATAGTCAGCGATAATGGCCACCAAGGCGCCGTCACAGCTTGCCTGGTAAAACATCATGTCGACGAGCTCCACAAATATGTCCGGATCTTCTTCGAGTCCTGGGTCGAGGGCCCGGTCGTGGTCCTCTGGCTGTGGGGGCGGGCTGTGGACCTCCCTCACAGCTTTCCGCAGTTCCTGTTATGGACTAGCGAGGTAAATATTTGTGATGAAAGACTGCGGGAATGAACAGAGTTGAGTAAAAGATAGCAACTCACCCAGCTAGGGGGGTTGTACATGGAAAATCCATCCCGTGGCTTAATGCGGATGAACTCCTCTTCTTCTCCTTTATATAAATTGGATAATATTTTCGCCAGAGCGGCGGCGGAGTCTGGACCTTTCCGACCGCAGCAAGTGGCATCGTCTTCTCTATTGAAGTGCCACATGGGATGCCCCCGATACTGGAGTGGCTGCACCCCCCGCATTATGCATATTGACATGACCTCGATTATTGTCAATCCAGATTTGGCAAGCGTTTTTATCCTGCCCATCAGCTGAAGGACCTCTCTGCTATCTTCCTCCTTGGGGCTCCGGGGACGCTAGCTATGGTGTTTCTTCAATGGGGCATTTGTGAACTCGGGAAGGCCCATCTGGACAGGGTCAGGAAGGGAGACGTCCTCTATATAAAACCACTCGGAAGGCTAATCTTCGGATGTCTTCTTCAAATTGATCCTTTCTTCAAATTTGAAATAAATTCAAATATGACTTTTATGAAACCTCCAACTCTCTCCTTGGGTCCTTGAGTTGCTTAAGATTTCTAGGATCACAACAAAATGAAAGAATAAATATGACATGCATATGATGATCTATGTATAACATCCAAATTGAAAATTGGGATGTTACATATTTCTTTTATCTAGTAGTACTAGTTGTAGAACTGCACGCACTATGTAGTATATCCAGACAATATGTAGGAACATAAACTGAAGCATTGTGGAGCTACAAAGATACTACCTCCATAAAGAAATATAGAGCGTTTTGATAACTTAAATAGTGATCTAAACGCTCTTATATTTCTTATAGAGGGATTACTTATTAAATCGTTAGCACCACATAAAAACGTTCCCCCTAGAGTTCACCAAAAGCTCAAGCTATGGAAGAGGGCCAGATATTATACTCCAACACTCCTCCTCATTGTTGGGGAACATTGCATGGACAAAAAAATTGTATGCACACGCAAGATCTATCCATGGAGATGCATAGCTACAAGAGGGGAGAGTGTGTCTATGTACCCTTGTAGACCGTTAAGCGGAAGCGTTTATCAATGTGGTTAATGTAGTCGTACACCTTCACGATCCGCCCGATCAAGTACCGAACGTACGACACCTCCGCGTTCAGCACACGTTCAGCTCGATGACGTCCTTGCCTTCTTGATCCAGCAAGATAGGCAAAGTAGTAGATGAGTTCCGGCAGCACCGCGACGCGGTGACGATGGTGATGCAACTATCTCCGTAGGGCTTCGCTGAGAACTACGAAAATATGACCGATGATGAACTAGAGGGAGAGGGGCACTGCACACGGCTTGAGGATCATTGTGTGTCTTGCCCCTTTCCCTCCACACACATATATATAGGTGGGGGAGGAGGGAGGCAGCCTAGGGCACCCCCAAGGGGGTCGACGGCCATCCTCGGTGCCTGCCCTAGCCGCCCCCCTTCCTTCTTAGGCGCGTGGGTGGGGGAGGCAGGAGGGGTGGTGCCCCCCTTTCCTTTCTCCCGCGAGGAGGGGAAGGCAGGACGGGCTAGCCCTCCCCCTTCCTTCTCTATAGGACAGGCGGCCACGGAGAGGGCGCGTCAGCCCTTTATGGGCTGGTGTGTTCCTCCCCTTGGCCCATTAGGCCCATATACCTCCCGGGGCCTCCTGAAACCCCTTCGGGTGATCCGATGAATACCCGGTACACTCCAAAACCTTTCCGGTGACCAAATAGCATCATCCTATATATGAATCTTTACCTCCGGACCATTCCGGAGCTCATCGTCATGTCTGTGATCTCCTCCGGGACTCCGGAAAACATTCGGTCACCAATTCACATAACTCATATAATACTATATCGTCAACGAACATTAAGCGTGCGGACCCTGCGGGTTCGAGAATGATGTAGACATGACCGAGACACCTCTCTAGTCAATAACCAATAGCAGGACCTGGATGGCCATATTGGTTTCTACATATTCTACGAAGATCTTTATCGGTCGAAGCTTTATGACAACATACGAAGTTCCCTTTGTCTGTTGGTATGTTACTTGCCCAAGATTCGATCATCGATATCTCCAATTCTCCATACCTAGTTCAATCTCATTACCGGCAAGTCTCTTTACTCGTTCCGTAATACATCATCTCGTAACTAACTCCTTAGTCACTTTGCTTGCAAGCTTCTTATGATGTGTATTATCGAGAGGGCCCAGAGATACCTCTCCGATACACGGAGTGACAAATCCCAATCTCGATTCATGCCAACTCAACAGACACCTTCGGAGATACCTGTAGAGCATCTTTATGATCACCCAGTTACGTTGTGACGTTTGATAGCACACGAGGCATTCTTTGATATCCGAGAGTTGCATGATCTCATGGTCAAAGGAACATGTATTTGACATTAAGAAAGCCGTAGCAATAAACTGAACGATCATATGCTAAGCTAATGGATGGGTCTTGTCCATCACATCATTCTACTAATGATGTGATCCTGTTATCAAATGACAACTCATGTCTATGATTAGGAAACCTTAACCATCTTTTGATCAACGAGCTAGTCTAGTAGAGGCTCACTAGGGCACGGTATTTTTTTATGTATCCACACATGTATTTAAGTTTCCGGCGAATACAATTCTAGCACGAATAATAGACCTTTATCATGAATAAGGAAATATAATAACAACAACTTTATTATTACCTCTAGGGCATATTTCCATCAGTCTCCCACTTGCACTAGAGTCAATAATCTAGATTACAAAGTAATGAATCTAACACCCATGGAGTCATGGTGTTGATCATGTTTTGCCTGCAGAAGAGGTTTAGTCAACGGGTATGCTACATCAGATCCGTATGTATTTTGCAAATTTCTATGTCTCCATCCTTGGCCTTTTCACGAATGGAGTTGAAGTGTCTCTTGATGTGTTTGGTTCTCTTGTGAAACCTGGATTCCTTCACCAAGGCAATTGCTCCAGTGTTGTCATAAAAGATTTTCATTGGACCCGATGCACTGGGTATTACACCTAGATCGGATATGAAATAATTCATCCAGACTCCTTCATGCGTTGCTTCCAAAGAACTTATGTACTCTGCTTCACATGTAGATCCCGCCACGACGCTCTGCTTGGAACTGCACCAAGTGATAGCTCCAGCATTCAATATAAATACATATCCGGTTTGTGACTTAGAGTCATGTGGATTAATGTGGAAGCTAGCATCGACGTAGCCCTTTACGACGAGCTCTTTGTCACCTTCATAAACGAGGAACATATCCTTGGTCCTTTTCAGGTACTTTAGGATGTTCTTGACCGCTATCCAGTGATTCACTCCTGGATTACTTTGGTACCTCCCTGCCAAACTTATGGCAAGGCACACATTAGGTCTGGTACACAACATAACATATATGATAGAACCTATGGTTGAGGCATAGGGAATGACTTTCATTCTCTCTCTATCTTCTGCCCTGGTCGGGATTTGAGCCAGACTCAATTTCACACCTTGCAACATAGGTAAGAACCCTTTCTTTGACCGGTC
Source organism: Triticum aestivum (assembly GCF_018294505.1). NCBI lineage: Eukaryota > Viridiplantae > Streptophyta > Magnoliopsida > Poales > Poaceae > Triticum > Triticum aestivum. Next base: position 483,543,934 of record NC_057813.1, read on the forward strand.
CATTTTGAACTTCTTCAGAACTTTGTCAGGGTATGTGCTTTGTGAAAGTCATATTAAGCGTCTTGATCTATCCCTATAGATCTTGATGCCCAATATATAAGAAGCGTCACTGAGGTCTTTCATTGAAAAAATTCTTATTCAAGTATCCTTTTATGCTATCAAGAAATTCTTTATCATTTCCAATCAACAATATGTCATCCACATATAATATCAGAAATGCTACAGAGCTCCCAGTCACTTTCTTGTAAATATGCCCTAGAGGCAATAATAAAATTGTTGTTCATATTTTCTTATATCATGATAAATGTTTATTTTTCATGCTAGAATTGTATTAACCGGAAACTTAGTACATGTGTGAATACATAGACAAAACATAGTGTCCCTAGTATGCCTCTACTTGACTAGCTCGTTAATCAAAGATGGTTATGTTTCCTAACCATAGACATGTGTTGTCATTTGATGAACGGGATCACATCATTAGGAGAATGATGTGATGGACAAGACTCATCCGTTATCTTAGCATTATGATCGTTACAGTTTCATTCCTACTGCTTTCTTCATGACTTATACATGTTCCTCAGACTATAAGATTATGCAACTCCCGAGTACCCGAGGAACACCTTATGTGCTATTGAACGTCACAACGTAACTGGGTGATTATAAAGATGCTCTACAGGTTTCTCCGAAGGTGTTTGTTGGGTTGGCATAGATCAAGATTAGGATTTGTCACTCTGTGTATCGGAGAGGTATCTCTGGGCCCTCTCGGTAATGCTCATCACTATAAGCCTTGCAAGCAATGTGAATAATGAGTTAGTTGTGGATGAAGCATTACAGAACGAGTAAAGAGACTTGCTGGTAACGAGATTGAACTAGGTATGATGATACTGACGATCGAATCTCGGGCAAGTAACATACCGATGACAAAGGGAACAACGTATGTTGTTATGCAGTTTGACCAATAAATATCTTCGTAGAATATGTAGGATCCAATATGAGCATCCAGGTTCAGATATTGGTTATTGATCAGAGATGTGTCTCGGTCATGTCTACATAGTTCTCGAACCTGTAGGGTCTGCACGCTTAACGTTCGATGATGATTTGTATTATGAGTTATGTGTTTTTGATGACTGAAGTTTGTTCGGAGTCCCGGATGAGATCATGGACATGACGAGGAGTCTCAAAATGGTCGAGGCATAAATATTGATATATTGGACCATGTGATTCAGACACCGGAAGAATTCCAAGTGGTGCCGGGTAAAAACAGAGTGCCGGAGGGGTTACCGGAACCCCCCGGGGAAGCAATGGGCCATCATGG
>NC_057813.1:483545431-483560981 GCF_018294505.1 Triticum aestivum
CCTTCCTTCCTTCCCCCTTCCACCAAGTGGAATCCTACCAGCCTCCCCCTCTCCTCCTTTATATACGGGGGCAGGGGCACCCCAAAGGACAACAGATATTATCTTAGCCGTGTGCGGTGCCCCCCTCCACAGTTTAACACATCAGTCATATCGTCGTAGTGCTTAGGTGAAGCCCCGTGCTGGTAACATCATCAACACCGTCGCCACGCCGTCATGCTGACGGAACTCTCCCTCATCCTCAATTGGATCAAGAGCTCAAGGGACGTCATTGTGCTGAACATGTGCTGAACACGGAGGTGTCGTACGTTCGGTACTTGAATCAGTTGGATCATGAAGATGTTTGACTACATCAACCGCATTACTAAACGCTTCCTCTTTCGGTCTATGAGGGTAGGTGGACACACTCTCCCATCTCATTGCTATGCATCTCCAAGATAGATCTTGCGTGATCGTAGGAAATTTTTGAATTACTATGTTCCTCAACAGTGGCATCCGAGCCAGGTCTATGCATAGATATTATATCCACGAGTAGAACACAAACAGTTGTGGACGATAATAGTCATACTGCTTACCACCAACGTCTTACTTTGATTTGGCGGTATTGTTGGATGAAGCGGCCCGGACCGACATTACATGACCGCGTTCATGAGACTGGTTCTACCGACATGCTTTTGCACTTGTTGAAGGTTAAAAAAGCACACTTGACGAAAAATCGTTGTGGTTTTGATGCGTAGGTAAGAACGGTTCTTGCTAGAAGCCCGTAGCAGCCACGTAAAACTTGCAAAAACAAAGTAGAGGACGTCTAACTTGTTTTTGCAGGGCTTGTTGTGATGTGATATGGTCAAGACATGATGTGATATAAATTGTTGTATGAGATGATCATGTTTTGTAACAAAGTTATCGGCAACTGGCAGGAGCCATATGGTTGTCTCTTTATTGTATGAAATGCAATCGCCATGTAATTGCTTTACTTTATCACTAAGCTGTAGAGATAGTCGTAGTAGCAATAGTTGGTGAGACGACAACGATGCTACGATGGAGATCAAGGTGTCAAGCCGGTGACGATGGAGATCATGACGATGCTTCGGTGATGGAGATCATGAGCACAAGATGATGATGGTCATATCATGTCACATATTTTGATTGCATGTGTTGTTTATCTTTTATGCATCTTATTTTTCTTAGTACGATGATAGCATTATAAGATGATCCCTCACTAAATTTCAAGGTATAAGTGTTCCCCCTGAGTATGCACCATTGCTACAGTTCATCGTGCCGAGACACCACGTGATGATTGGGTGTGATAAGCTCTACGTTCACATACAACGGGTGCAAGCCTATTTTGCACATGCAGAATACTCGGGTCTTGACGAGCCTAGCATATGCAGATATGGCCTCGGAACACTAAGACCGAAAGGTCGAACGTGAATCATAAAGTAGATATGATCAACATAGTGATGTTCACCATTGAAAACTACTCCATCTCACGTGATGATCGGACATGGTTTAGTTGATTTGGATCACGTGATCATTTAGATAACTAGAGGGATGTCTATGTAAGTGGGAGTTCTTAAGTAATATGATTAATTGAACTTTAATTTATCATGAACTTAGTCCTGATAGTTTTTGCATGTCTATGTTGTTGTAGATCAATGGCCCGTGCTACCGTTCCCTTGAATTTTAATGCGTTCCTAGAGAATGCTAAGTGTGGTAGCAATTACACGGACTGAGTCCGTAACTTGAGGATTATCCTCATTGATGCACAGAAGAATTACATCCTGGAAGCACCGCTAGGTGTACCACCTGCGCCAGCAACTGCAGACATTGTGAATGCCTGGCAGACGCGTGTTGATGACTACTCGATAGTTCAGTGTGCCATGCTTTACGGCTTAGAATCGGGACTTCAAAAACATTTTGAACGTCATGGAGCATATGAGATGTTCCAAGAATTGAAGTTAATATTTCACGAAAATGCCCAAGTTGAGAGATATGAAGTCTCCAACAAGTTCTATAGCTGCAAGATGGAGGAGAATAGTTCTGTCAGTGAACACATACTCAAAATGTCTGGGTACCATAACCACATGACTCAGCTGGGAGTTAATCTTCCTGATGATAGTGTCATTGACAGAGTTCTTCAATCACTGCCACCAAGCTATAAAGGCTTCGTGATGAACTATAATATGCAAGGGATGAAAAAAATGATTCCCGAGCTCTTCGCAATGCTAAAGGCTGCGGAGGTAGAAATCAAGAAGGAGCATCAAGTGTTGATGGTCAACAAGACCACTATTTTCAAGAAAAAGCGAAAAGGGAAGAAGAGGAACTTCAAGAAGAATAGCAAGCACGCTACTACTCCCGGGAAGAAGCCCAAGTCTGGACCTAAGCCTAAAACTAAGTGCTTCTACTACAAAGGAACTGGTCACTGGAAGCGGAACTGCGCCAAGTATTTGATGGATAAGAAGGATGGAAAAGTGAACAAAGGTATATTTAATGTACATGTTATTGATGTGTTCCTTACTAATGCTCGTAGTAGCGCCTGGGTATTTGATACTGGTTCTGTTGCTCATATTTGCAACTTGAAATAGGGGCTACGGATTAAACGAAGATCGACTAAGGACGAGGTGACGATGTGCGTTGGAAATGGTTCCAAGGTCGATGTGATCGTCGTTGGCATGCTACCTCTACATCTACCTTCGGGATTAGTTTTAGACCTAAATAATTGTTATTTGGTGCCAACATTGAGCATGAACATTATATCTAGATCTTGTTTGATGCGAGATGATTATTCATTTAAATCAGAGAATAATGGTTATTCTATTTATATGAGTAATATCTTTTATGGTCATGCATCCTTGTTGAGTGCTCTATTTTTGTTGAATCTCGATCATGGTGAAACACATGTTCATAATATTGAAGCCAAAAGATGCAAAGTTGATAATGATACTGCAACTTATTTGTGGCATTGCCGTTTAGGTCATATTGGTGTAAAGCGCATGAAAAAACTCCATGCTGATGGGCTTTTGGAATCACTTGATTATGAACCACTTGGTGCTTGCGAACCATGCCTCATGGGATGACTAAAACTCCGTTCTCCGGAACAATGGAACGAGCTACTGACTTATTGGAAATAATATATACTGATTATGCAGTCCAATGAGTCTTGAGGCTTGTGGCGGGTATCGTTATTTTCTTACCTTCATAGATGATTTGAGCAGATATGGGTATATCTACTTAATGAAACATAAGTCTGAAACATTTGAAAAGTTCAAAGAATTTAGAAGTTAAGTGGAAAATCATCATAATAAGAAAATAAAGTTTCTACGATCTGATCGTGGAGGCGAATATTTGAGTTACGAGTTTGGTCTTCATTTGAAACAATGTGGAATAGTTTCACAACTCACACCACCTGGAACACCACAACGTAATGGTGTGTCCGAACATCGTAACCATACTTTATTAGATATGGTGCGATCTATGATGTCTCTTACTGATTACCGCTATCGTTTTGGGGTTATGCTTGAGAGATGGTTGCATTCACTTTAAATAGGGCACCATCAAAATCCATTGAGATGACGCCTTATGGACTGTAGTTTGGCAAGAAACCAGAGTTGTCGTTTCTTAAAGTTTGGGATTGCGATGCTTATGTGAAAAAGCTTCAACCTGATAAGCTCGAACCCAAATCAGAGAAGTGCGTCTTCATAGGATACCCAAAGGAAATTGTTGGGTACACCTTCTATCACAGATCCGGAGGCAAGATATTCATTGCTAAGAATGGATCCATTCTAGAGATGGAGTTTCTCTCGAAAGAAGTGAGTGGGAGGAAAGTATAACTTGATGAGGTAATTGTACCTTCTCCCTAATTGGAAAGTAGTTCATCACAGAAATCAGTTCCAGTGATCCCTACACCAATTAGTGAGGAAGCTAATGATGATGATCATGAAACTTCAGATCAACTTACTAACGAACCTCGTAGGTCTTCCAGAGTACGATCCACACCAGAGTGGTACGGTAATCCTGTTCTGGAAGTCATGTTACTAGACCATGATGAACCTATGAACTATGAGGAAGCGATGATGAGCCCAAATTCCGCGAAATGGCTTGAGGCCATGAAATCTGAGATGGGATCCATGTATGAGAAAAAAGTGTGGACTTTGGTGGATTTGCCCGATGATCGGCAAGCCATAGAAAATAAATGGTCCTTCAAGAAGAAGACTGACTCCAACGGTAATGTTACTTTTTACAAAGCTCGACTTGTTGCGGAAGGTTTTTGACAAGTTCAAGGAGTTGACTATGATGAGACTTTCTCACCCATAGCGATGTTTAAGTCTGTCCGAATCATGTTAGCGATTGCCGCATTTTATGATTATGAAATTTGGCAAATGGATGTCAAAACTGCATTCTTAATGGATTTCTTGAGGAAGAGTTGTATATGATGTAACCAGAAGGTTTTGTCGATCCAAAGGGTGCTAACAAAGTGTGCAAGCTCTAGCGGTCCATTTATGGACTGGTGCAAGCCTCTCGGAGTTGGAATAAACACTTTGATAGTGTGATCAAAGCATATGGTTTTATACAAACTTTTGGAGAAGCCTGTATTTACAAGAAAGTGAGTGGGAGCTCTGTAGCATTTATATTATTATATGTGGATGGCATATTGTTGATTGGAAATGATACATAATTTCTGGATAGCATAAAAGGATACTTGAATAAGAGTTCTTCAATGAAAGACCTCGGTGAAGCTGCTTACATATTGGGCATCAAGATCTATAGAGATAGATCAAGACGCTTCATTGGACTTTCACAAAGCACATACCTTAATAAAGTTTTGAAAAATTTCAAAATGGATCAGTCAAAGAAAGGGTTCTTGCCTGTATTACAAGGTGTGAAATTGAGTCAAACTCAATGCCCGACCAATGCAGAAGATAGAGAGAAAATGAAAACCATTCCCTATGCTTCAGCCATACGTTTTATCATGTATGCAATGCTATGTACCAGACTTGATGTGTGCCTTGCTATAAGTATAGCAGGGAGGTACCAAAGTAATCCAGGAGTGGAGCACTGGACAGCAGTCAAGAACATCCTAAAATACCTGAAAAGGACTAAGGATATGTTTCTCGTTTATGGAGGTGACAAAGAGCTCGTCGTAAATGGTTACGTCGATGCAAGCTTTGACACTGATCCGGATGACTCTAAGTCGCAATTCGGATACGTATATATATTTAATGGTGGAGCTGTCAGTTGGTGCAGTTCCAAGCAAAGCGTCGTGGCGGGATCTACGTGTGAAGCGGAGTACATAGCTACTTCGGAAGCAGCAAATGAAGGAGTCTAGATGAAGGAGTTCATATCCGATCTAGGTGTTATACCTAGTGCATCGGGTCCAATGAAAATCTTTTGTGACAATACTGGTGCAATTGCCTTGGCAAAGGAATCCAGATTTCACAAGAGAATGAACACATCAAGAGACGCTTCAATTCCATCCGTCATCAAGTCACGGAGGGAGACATAGAGATTTGCAAAATGCATATGGATCTGAATATTGCAGACCCATTGACTAAGCCTCTTCCACGAGCAAAACATGATCAGCACCAAGACTCCATGGGTGTTAGAATCATTACTGTATAATCTAGATTATTGACTCTAGTGCAAGTGGGAGACTGAAGGAAATATGCCCTAGAGGCAATAATAAAGTTGTTATTAATATTTACTTATATCATGATAAATGTTTATTATTCATGCTAGAATTGTATTAACCGGAAACTTAGGACATGTGTGAATACATAGATAAAACATAGTGTCCCTAGTATGCCTCTACTTGACTAGCTCATTAATCAAAGATGGTTGCGTTTCCTAACCATAGACATGTGTTGTCATTTGATGAACATGATCACATCATTAGGAGAATGATGTGAGGGACAAGACCCATCCGTTAGCTTAGCATTATTATCGTTACAGTTTCATTGCTACTGCTTTCTTCATGACTTATACATATTCCATAGACTATGAGATTATGCAACTCCCAAATACCAGAGGAACACCTTGTGTGCTATCAAACGTCACAACGTAACTGGGTGGTTATAAAGGTGCTCTAGAGGTGTCTCCAAAGGTGTTTGTTGGGTTGGCATAGATTGAGATTAGGATTTGTCACTCCGCGTATCGGAGAGGTATCTCTGGGCCCTCTCGGTAATGCTCATCACTATAATCCTTGCAAGCAATGTAAGTAATGAGTTAGTTGCAGGATGAATCATTACAGAACGAGTAAAGAGACTTGCCAGTAACGAGATTGAACTAGGTATGATGATACCGATGATCGAATCTCGGGCAAGTAACATACCGATGACAAAGGGAACAACGTATGTTGTTATGCAGTTTGACCGATAAAGATCTTCGTAGAATATGTAGGAGCCAATATGAGCATCCAGGTTCCGCTATTGGTTATTGATCTGAGATGTGTCTCTGTCATGTCTACGTAGTTCTCGAACCCGTAGGGTCCGCACGCTTAACCTTCGATGACGATTTGTATTATAAGTTATGTGTTTTTGATGGCCGAAGTTTGTTTGGAGTCCCGGATGAGATCACGGACATGACGAGGAGTCTCTAAATGGTTGAGACATAAATATTGATATATTGGACCATGTTATTCGGACACCGGAAGAGTTTCAAGTGGTACCGAGTAAAAACGGAGTGCCGGAGGGGTTACCGGAACCCCCCGGGGAAGCAATGGGCCATCATGGGCCATAGGGGAGAGAGAGGGAAGCCCAGATAGGGGAGGCGCCCCCCATGGGAGTCCGAATAGGACAAGGGGAGGGGGCACAACCCCCCTTTCCCTCTCCCTCTCCCTCTCCCTTCGTTCATTCCTCCTTCCACCAAGTGGAACCCTACTAGGACTTAGAGTCCTAGTAGGACTTCCTACTCTTGGCGCGCCCTACAGGGTCGGCCGTCCTCCCCCTCTCCTCCTTTATATACAGTGGCAGGGGGCACCCCAAAGGACAACAGATATTCTCTTAGCCATGTGCGGTGCCCCCTCCACAGTTTAACACCTTGGTCATATTGTCGTAGTGCTTACGCAAAGCCCTGCACCGGTAACATCATCAACACCATCGCCACACCGTCATGCCGACATAACTCTCCCTCGTCCTCAACTGGATCAAGAGCTCGAGGGACGTCATTGTGATGAACATGCGCTGAACACAGAGGTGCTATACGTTCGGTACATGGATCAGTTGGATCGTGAAGACGTTCGACTACATCAACCGCGTTACTAAACGCTTCCGCTTTCGGTCAACGAGGGTACGTGGACACACTCTCCCATCTCGTTGCTATGCATCTCCTAGATAGATCTTGCGTGATCGTAGGACATTTTTGAATTACTATGTTCCCCAACAGTTTGACATAAGCATCACATCCCCAAACTTTAAGAAACAACAGCTTAGGTTTCTTGTCAAACCATAGTTCATACGGTGTCGTCTCAACGGATTTAGATGGTGCCCTATTTAACGTGAATGCGTCTGTCTCTAATGCATAACCCCAAAATGATAAAGGAAAATCGGTAAGAGACATCATAGAATGCACTGTATCTAATAAAGTACAGTTAGGATGTTCGGACACACCATTACGCTATGGTGTTCCAGGTGGCGTGAGTTGTAAAACAATTCCACATTGTTTTAAATGAAGGCCAAACTCGTAACTCAAATATTAACCTCCACCATCAGATCATAGAAACTTTATTTTCTTGTTACGATGATTCTCTATTTCACTCTAAAATTCTTTGAACTTTTCAAATGTTTCAGATTTGTGTTTCATCAAGTAGATATACCCAATCTACTCAAATCATCTGTAAAGGTTAGAAAATAACAATACCCGTTGCGTGCCTCAACACTCATCAGACCGCACACATTGGTATGTATTATTTCCAATAAGTCATTAGTTGGCTCCATTGTTCCGGAGAACGGAGTTTTAGTCATCTTGCCCATGAGGCATGCTTCACACGTATCAAATGATTCATAATCAAGAGATTCCAAAAGTCCATCTGCATGGAGTTTCTTCATGCGCTTTACACCAATATGACCTAAGTGGCAGTGTCACAAGTATGATGCACTATCATTATCACTACAATCAAGATTCAACAAAAACAAACCATTCATCAAAGGTGCATGACCACAAAATATATTACTCATATAAATAGAACAACCATTATTCTCTGACTTAAATGAATAACCGTATCGCAATAAGCAAGATCCAGATATAATGTTCATGCCCAACGCTGACACTAAATAACAATTATTGAGGTCTAAAACTAATCCCGAAGGTAGATGTAGAGGTAGCGTGCCGACGGCGATCACATCGACCTTGGAACGATTCCCGATGTGCATCATCACCTCGTCCTTAGCCAATCTTCGTTTATTCCGCAGCTCCTATTTTGAGTTACAAATATGAGCAACCGAACCAGTATCAAATACCCAGGCGCTACTACGAGCATTAGTAAGGAACATATCAATAACATGTACATTAAATATACCTTTGTTCGCTTTGCCATCCTTCTTATCCGCCAAATATTTGGGACAATTTTGCTTCCAATTACCATTTCCCTTGTAGTAGAAGCACTCAGTTTCAGGCTTGGGTCCAGCTTTGGGCTTCTTCACGGGAGTAGAAACTTGCGTGCCATTCTTTTTGAAGTTCCCTTTTTCCCTTGCCCTTTTTCTTGAAACTAGTGGTCTTGTTAACCATCAACACCTGATGCTTCTTCTTGATTTCTACCTCCGCCAATTTCAGCACCGCGAAGAGCTCGGGAATCGTTTTTTTCATCCCTTGCATATTATAGTTCATCATGAAGCCTTTATATCTTGGTGGAAGTGATTGAAGAACTCTATCAACAACACACTCGTCTGGGAGCTCAATTCGCAGCTGAGTCAGGTGGTTATGATACCCAGACATTTTGAGTATGTGTTCACTGATAGAACTATTCTCCTCCGTCTTGCAGCTATAGAACTTGTTAGAGACTTCATATCTCTCAACTCGGGTATTAGCTTGAAATGACGAACTTCGGCTCTTGGAACATCTCATATGCTCCGTGGTGTTCAAAACATTTTGGAAGTCCGGGTTCTAAGCCATAAAGCATGGCACACTGAACTATTAAGTAGTCATCAGATCGAGCCTGCCAGACATTCGTAACATCTGTAGTAGCTCCTGCAGTAGGTCTGTCACCTAGCAGTGCATCAAGAACGTAATTCTTCTATGCAGCAATGAGGATAATCCTCAAGTTATGGACCCAGTCCGTGTAGTTGCTACCATCATCTTTCAAATTAGCTAGGAACGCATTAAAATTCAGGGGAATCGTAACATGCCATTGATCTATAACATAGATATACAAAAACTACTAAGACTAAGTTCATGATAAATTAAGTTCAGTTAATCAAATTACTAATGAACTCCCAATTAATCTAACATCCCTCAAGTTATCTAAGTGAGACATGATCCAAATCAACTAACCCATGTCCGATTATCACGTGAGATGGGGTAGTCATCAATGGTGAACATCTCTATGTTGATCATATCTACTATATGACTCATATTTGATCTTTCGGCCTCCGGTGTTCCGAGACCATGTCTATACATGCTAGGCTCATCAATTTAACCCAAGTATTCTGCTTGTGCAAAAACTGTCTTACACCCATTGTATTTGTATGTAGAGTCTATCACACCCGATCATCACGAGGTGCTTCAAAACGACGAACTTTAGCAACGATGCATACTCGGGGAGAACACTTTTATCTTGAAATTTAGTGAAAGGATCATCTTATAATGCTACCGTCATTCTAAGCAAAATAAGATGCATAAAGGATAAACATCACATGCAATCAAAATCTGTGACATGATATGGCCATAATCATCTTATGCTTTTGATATCCATCTAGAAAGCATCGTCATGATCTCCATCATCACTGGCTTGATACCTTGATCTCCATCGTTGTGTCGGGGTCGTCTCGCCAACTATTGCTTCTATAACTATTACTAACGCATAGTGATAAAGTAAAGCAATTACATGGTGCTTGCTTTTCATACAATAATTAAGAGACAACCCTAAGGCTCCTACCGGTTATCGATATTACAAAACATGATAATCTCATACAACAACATATATCACATCATGTCTTGACCAACTATTGCTTCTACAACTATTACTAACGCATAGCGATAAAGTAAAGCAATTACATGGCGCTTGCTTTTCATACAATAATTAAGAGAAAACCCTAAGGCTCCTACCGGTTGTCGATATTACAAAACATGATAATCTCATACAACAACTATATCACATCATGTCTTGACCATATCACATCATAACATACCCTGCGAAAACAAGTTAGACGTCCTCTACTTTGTTGTTGCAAGTTTTACGTGGCTGCTATGGGCTTCTAGCAAGAACCGTTCTTACCTACGCAAAACCACAATAGTGATTATCAAGTTTGTTGTTTTAACCTTCTTCAAGGACCGCCATAGTCAAATTCGATTCAAGTAAAGGAGGAGAAACAGACACCCGCCAGCCACCTTTATGCAAAACAAGTTTCATGTCAATCGGTGGAACCGGTCTCATGTATGTGGACATGTAGGGTTGGTCCTGGCCGCTTCATCCCACACAGTCGCCGAATCAAAATAAGACATTGGTGGTAAGCAGTATGAACATCACCGCCCACAACTCTTTTGTGTTCTACTCGTGCATATCATTTATGAATAGACCTGGCTCATGATGCCACTGTTGGGGAACGTTGCATGGAAAACAAAAAAAACTTCTACGCACAAGCAAGATCTATCCATGGAGATGCATAGCTACGAGAGGGGAGAGTGTGTCTACGTACCCTCGTAGACCGTTAAGCGGAAGCATTTATCAATGCGGTTGATGTAGTCGTACACCTTCACGATCCGCCCGATCAAGTAACGAATGTATGGCACCTCCATGTTAAGTATACGTTCTGCTCGATGATGTCCTCGCCTTCTTGATCCAGCAAGATAGGTGAAGTAGTAGATGAGTTCCGGCAGCATGACGGCGTGGTATCGCAACTATCTCCGCAAGGCTTCGCCGAGCACTACGAAAATATGACCGAGGATGAACTAGAGGGAGAGGGGCACCGCACACGGCTTGGGGATCGTTGTGTGTCTTGCCCCTCTCCCTCCACACATATATATAGGTGGGGGAGGAGGGGATGCAGCCTAGGGCACCCCCAAGGGGGGCAGCGGCCACTCTTGGCCCATGCCCTAGCCGTGCCCCCCCCCCTTCCTTCTTAGGCGCGCCGGGGGAAGGCACGAGGGGTGCCCCCCCTTTCCTTTCTCCCATGAGGAGGGGAAGGCAGGAGGGGCTAGCCCTCCCCCCTTTCCTTCTCTATAGGGTTGGCGGCCAGGGAGAGGGCGCGCCAGCCCCTTGTGGGCTGGTGTGTTCCTCCCCTTGGCCCATTAGGCCCATATACCTCCCGGGGCCTCCTGGAAACCCTTCCGGTGATCCGATGAATACCCGGTACACTCTGAAACCTTTCCGGTGACCAAATAACATCGTCCTATATATCAATCTTTACCTCCAGACCATTCCGAAGCTCTTCGTCATGTCCATGATCTCATCCGGGACTCTGAACAATATTCTATCACCAATTCACATAACTCATATAATACTATATCGTCAACGAACGTTAAGCGTGCGGACTCTACGGGTTCGAGAATGATGTAGACATGACCGAGAAGCCTCTCCGGTCAATAACCAATAGCGGGACCTAGATTCCCATATTGGTTCCTACATATTCTACGAAGATCTTTATCGGTCGAACCTTTATGACAACATACGTAGTTCCCTTTGTCTCTCGGTATGTTACTTGCCTGAGATTCGATCGTGGGTATCTTCATACCTAGTTCAATCTCGTTACCGACAAGTCTCTTTACTTGTTCTGTAATACACCATCTCGTAACTAACTCCTTAGTCACTTTGCTTGCAAGCTTCTTATGATGTATATTACCGAGGGGGACCAGAGATACCTCTCCAATACACGGAGTGACAAATCCCAATCTCGACTCACGCCAACTCAACAAACACCTTCGGAGATACTTGTAAAGCATCTTTATGATCACCCAGTTACGTTGTGACATTTGATAGCACATAAGGCATTACTCCGGTATCTGATCTCATGGTCGAAGGAACATGTATTTGACATTAAGAAAGTAGTAGCAATAAACTGAATGATGATATGCTAAGCTAACGGATGGGTCTGCCTCTAGGCCATATTTCCATCACTCATGTCTATGCTCCTTTGGAGTTTATGACGTTGTCAACTGAAGTGGGAGAGGCCGCAATTATTTATTTTACTGGGTTTTGAACTCTAAACCTCTTGGTTGAAAATTTATGCACCTAACTGGTTCACCCATGAGCTCAAGCTGATGAGAAAAGATGAGTGATGCATTTATACATCAACATTCCCCCTCATGTGTGGCTTCCTCAGGCCTAAACATGAACCGAGAGTTGGCTGCAATTTAATTGCGCCAGCCTGATTTTGAACTCAAAACCTCTTGACTCTAATACCATATAGAACTGCACGCACCAGCCAATTCATTCAAAAGCTCAAAGATATAAGAAAGGGCCGAACATTATACTCCAACAGTACTCACCTGGTTTTTCTTTGGAGTCCAAGATCCTTACGTGATCAATCTTGCTGACATGCTAATTAGATAAGCTTTCGTTTAGTTTAATTAGAAAAGAGAGATAGAGCCCAAATCAAAGTTAGCTTGCATGTTTTGGGTCGGTTTGATCTGTGACGCCTATAAAAAGGGCTGGCTACGACCATTGTACCGAGGTTGTATTTTTGAGAGTTAGGCTTGGTCGTGTATTGACTATTAAGCAGCCTTTGGATGCCGTTGATATATTTTGTGTGAATTTTCTGTTTCAAAGTTGCACTTGGCTCGAGGTCCGTTGTATTACGTTTACTGTGTCGGGAGGTTCCTTATGTGTCAACAGATTTGCCATCGAGGAACATACGAGGAGTTTTAGAATGATCTGCTTGAGTATTTGTGGACGCTTCAAGGGACATTAAAAATATGTTTGAATAATTGAATTCAAATTTAAACTATTTTATTGCAGAACTTCATGTTGGATTGTATTATTTATATTTAAATTATTGTTGCATTGGAATATTTGCACAACATGATTATGGATGAATGCTAATATTTATCTTTAATTATTTTGGAGTGCTCCGGATATAGGAATAAATAGGAACTGGCATTGCATGCATCGGATTGGATGTCCGTCGCCGGATCAACTATCCACGGGCATGTCCATAAACAGTTGGTGTGTTATTTTTTGGTGAAATGCGTTCGAGTTGCCCTAATACACAACGCTCATTATGGTGATTATATGGAAATTCTAGCTCTTTTCTTTTTGAGAAGAAAATCCTCTTTATTTTGGAGTGCCCCGGATATAGGAATAAATAGGAACTGGCATTGCATGCATCGGATTGGATGTTCGTCGCTGGAGCAACTATCCACGGGCATGTCCATGAACATTTGGTGTGTTATTTTTTGGTGAACTGCGTTCGAGTTGCCCTAATACACAACGCTCATTATGGTGATTATATGGAAATCCTCGATCTTTTCTTTTTGAGAAGAAAATCCTCACTCGGTCTTGTGTTCGTCTCCTGGGCCTTGGGCAGCAAAGGCCCCTAATGCACAACGCTCACTCGGATATATCTTTTGCCTGGACTCCTTGGCCCCAAATCCTATTCGGCGCCTTCAGCGCCCGATACTGTTCATTCTACTAACAGGCGCACACCCCCTCATCACGGTTGGGCCGGCCCATTTTTTATTTTTTTGCTTGTTTCCTAAACTGCAAAAATTGCATCAGATCTATGATTCGATTCCTGCGACCAGCAGCCTAGAGTATGGCGCGATAACCACTCAACCACTTCACATCTTGTGTTCACATACATGTTTGCACTCTTTTCTTCTTTATCTGTTCCTTTTTCCATTCTTTTTTTCTATTTCAAGAAACATTCTTTCTTCATGATTTTTTTCTGCAAATTGATGAACGTTTTCCTATTTTAATGAACCTTTTTTGAATTCAATGAACTGTTTTTCAAATTCGCATGATTTTTTTCTGCAAATTGATGAACGTTTTCCTATTTTAATGAACCTTTTTTTCAATGAACTGTTTTTCAAATTCGATGAACTTTTTTCAAATTTTGTGAACTTTTTTTCAAATTTTGATGAATTGTTTTCATATTTAATGAATTTTTTAAACTTGGTGAACTTTTTTTCAATTTTCGATGAACTTTTTTCAGATTGATGAACTATTTTTATACTCGGTGAACTATTATCAAACTTGATGAATTGTTTTTTCAAATTTTTATGAACTTTTTTCAAAGTCCACGAACTTTTATTGAAATTAGATGAACTTTTTCATAATTGATTAACTTTTTTCTTTTTTGTGAAATTTGCTTCAAAATTGATGAAATTTTTTCAAAACTGATGAACTTTTTAAAATTCATAATTTTTTAATCCATGTTATTTCCAGATGAATTTTTTTTGAGACACTCTCGCCAAGCTTTATTCAAAAGTCCAAAATATTTACAGGTAAAAACAGCAATTCTCCAGGCTGGCCTAACCACACATGCCTGCCAAAATCGAGAGTTAAAACATGCTTAGCGAGATTGTGAGCCTCGAAATTCGAGCTCCTAAATTCGTGAACGACATTACAAACCGAAAAACTCCGTGAGCGTTCTATAATTTCATGTACTATGGCCCCATACTCCGTCGCTGAATTCTACTTGATGTCGTTCACCACTGCCTTGCAATCCGTCGCAATCTGAATTTGATTGACATATAAGTCTTCTGCAATTGCTTGTCCTTCACGAACTGCCAGAGATTCCAATGTGGTCGGATCTGAAATAAACCTGAGTTTGATCGCGGAAGCTCCCAAAAAAGCGCCATCTTGATCTCTACACACCACCGCCACCGCTTCATGATCACCTGCTCTTCCTACTGCTGCATCTGCATCGGGGTGTTATTTCCAGATGAATGAAGAAGGGACGAACACGAAAAAAAAAACGAACGAACGCACCTGCCTCGAACCGAACGGGCCGGCTCATGCGAGGCTGGTACGAGCGCCAGCCAAGCGAAGCGGCGCATAAGGCGCCGAAGAGGAAGGTCTCCTCCTTGGCCTTGGGGATTACCATCTCGTTTCGGACTCCTGGGCCTTGGGCTGCTAAGGAAACACGCTCTAAAAGCAATTCTCTGTCTCCGGAAGTTGTCAGTCCGGCCCAGACAGCCGCCCCGACGATTCGAAATTCAAAACAGGAGGAGGAAAGGAAAGCCGTTGCTGAGGGCGGCGGCCCTGCCCCACCCGTCAGAAAGAGCTCACAAGCCGCCGCCTCCTTTCTCTCTAGTACCACGCCCGCCGATTGACCTGACCAGAGGCAAGAGCAGAGCAGCGCGCTCGGATCGAATCGAACCCAATCGAATCTGTTCGCAGGGCGCGGCGGAGAAACCTCGCCGGCCATGGCCTGGCCGCGTCGGCACGGCTGGCAGCTCCCCC
>NC_057813.1:483561254-483607410 GCF_018294505.1 Triticum aestivum
ATTGATGGCCGGTTGACTGCAGCTCGTGGGCGCGGGGGTGTTCGCCGTCCTCGTCACGGCGTTCTACGTCGTCCTCGGGCCCTACCTCGGCAGCACCGTCGCCGGCAACACCCTCCTCGCGCTCTTCTCCCTCTCGGTAAACCAGCGACCTCCCTCTCCCTCTCCACCCAAACGCGGCTTTGCTCGTGCCTCCTCGCGTTCCCTTGCGCTGACGGTGTCCACCCTGGTCGACGACAGACCGCCGCCACCGCGGCTCTCTACGTGCGCTGCACCGCCGTCGACCCCTCCGACCGGACCCACGCCAAGAAGGTGAAGAGGCAGCGCAATCTCGCCAGGGGCGGCGGGCGGAGGCTGCCGAGGCTGCGCTACGGGTACATCCTGTGGCGGTACGCGGCGCGGCTGCTCAAGAGGGTCGAGGTCCGCGTCATGAACCGCTGGGTGCGGAGGAGCTACCTCGAGCAGTGGAACTCCAGCGTCCAGCTCGACCCCATGCTCCCCTTTGCCTTCACCAGCCTCGAGGACATCATCTCGCCGCACGCCACCGACGACCAGGACATCTCATACTGCCCAATCTGCGACTGCGAGGTATCCGCTTACGTCCATCTCCCTCTCCTCTCTAGTTTACACTGACACCTGTGTTTCAAAGAAACCAAGAAATGCGGCTTATTTGGATGCTTCTGGAGCAACCTATTTCTATGTGGATAGTTCAATTTCTCAACATAGGATGTCTTATAAATGGACCGAATTCATATGCTGTTAGTGAAGTTCAACAAATGAATTATGTCTGTGACAACTGTTGAGCAAACAAGAACTTACGGAGCTTAAACTACAGGTGAAATTGCGCAGCAAGCACTGCAAAACTTGTGACCGGTGTGTTGATGGATTTGATCACCACTGCAGGGTAACCACCGTAACTATGCATAGCTCAATTCCAAATCACTAGCTCTGCTCTTCATCTCTTGGGAAGCCAAGTGACTGATTATTTACTTTCTTCAATGCAGTGGCTCAACAATTGCATAGGGAGAAGGAACTATGCTGCATTTATCCTGCTAATGCTCTTTGTTTTGCTGATGGTGAGTGCTAATTCTCGACAAATTTGCCATTTTTCTGTTTCGAAATTCCACTGATCTTTAAATGCCCAACATGCTGCTTTTAGTTTGACCAGTTCTATTTGGTATATTCCAAATTTCCAATGTACTTTATCAGCTTGTTATTGAGGGGGGAACAGCGGCTGCGGTTTTTATTCGCTGCTTCATCGATAGCAAAGGGTTGAAAACAGAAATGGAGCACAGGCTTCACGTAAGGCTACCTAAAGGAGCTCATGCAGCATTATCTGTAAGTTATGACGAATAATATGCCTGATGACAAACTTCATTGTTGTATTTTACTTGTGAAGCTCACACTTTTTTCTTTAATTTTCGCCACAGATGGTATTTGTCATCTTCACTTTGTACAGTACTGCAGCATTGGGTCAGCTCTTCTTTTTCCATGTTCTGCTCATTAGAAAGGTTTGCATTTTGCCAAACCCATACTTGTGTTACCAGTGTGTGAAGCTCGGAAATATGCTCACATTTTTGGAAACCTCATTTGTGTATTTTTCTCTACAGGGAATGAGGACATACGATTACATCCTTGCTATGCGAGAAGCTGCACAAGCATATGATCCTTTTGATGACTCTGATTTTTCCTCGGACGAGAGCATTGACTTCGACTCTCCAGAAAGGCCATCGTTCTTGTCAAGGATCTTATGCAGAAAAGATGAAGTGAATGAGGTCAGAAGGGATAAATTGCTTCCCTAGTACTCCCTCCGTCCCAAAATAAGTGTCTCAACTTTGTACTAACTTTAGTACAAAGTTGTACTAAAGTTGAGACACTAATTTTGGGACAGAGGGAGTATAATTTACTGTCAAGTAACTTCATAGATAACAAAACGATTTTGAACATGATAGAGTGCCCGAAAGCTGTCGATTAGGATTGACGAGAAGGAGGCCAATGATGCAACAAGAAGGAAGGATGACGTCCCGATCAACCCATGGACGTTGATCACTATGAACAAGGACAAAGCAATGGCAGCCGCTGAGCGTGCTCGTGAGCGAATCAGGCAGAAGTTGCCATCCACGGCCATCTCCCCGATGCAACCATTGCCATTGGAGACAAAGAGAGGTCCTTTGAACCAGGAGAGAAGATCCATCATGACAGGGAAGGAGAACCAGGAGAGAAGAACCAGCATGACAGGGAAGGAGATCGTGCCTGTCCTCACAAAGAGCTGGCTGTCAGGATCACCAACTGCAAGGTTGTCGAGCCCAAGAAGACGGTTCTCAGGGTCATCGTCACCCAAACCTCAGAGGTGCAGGGCCAACTTCGACTTGAGATTAACAGAGGTGTCAAGAGAGCTTGATGCCCACGTCTCGAAGCAGGTCATGTGCCCTGTTGTCATGACGGGCGCCGAAGATGAAGGTTCTTCATCATAACTTATGATGTTGTTCAGCCCACAAAATTCATTCAATTTTTTGTTACTTGAATCTATGTGTTATTGTGTGCTGTGCTTTCTTAGCCCATGCACTCCTTCACTGCTGTATACATAGTTGTATGTTGCTCTCTTGTACTTCATCCCCCTGAACATATTTAGTACAGCAATGCCATGGTTATTCATCTCAGGGCCATCAAATTTCCCAACCATGGTCAATTTGTCATCTCCATTACTGTTATGGTGTCACCTTTTTTTGTTGTTGCCAATTCTTCACTTTTGTGTAGTTGTGATGTTAGTATTATTTTAGGATGTTTGCTTGCATAATGATGATAGAAATGATTGTATTGCAGTACAGATTGTTGATGAGGCACAGTGGGATGATACTGCTATTTTTATAGCTGTGATGTGATCTTTGTTATCATGACCTACATTTTATATCATAATTCCTAGCTTAGTGCGTCATGGTTTTTGCTACCATAACTCTGCTTTTACCAAGCTGGTGTGATCTTTGTTCCATGTTAGGGCTTGTTGTTTTGGGCAATTTGGCTAGTTCCAAGCAAAAGGAAATCGGTAGCACCGTGAGATGTGGGACAGTGTTGAAACAAGCCCCCTCTTGCAACAGATTTACAACTATGGCTAGTTTGCCTGCATGGCTTGTCCATTTTTAACATCCAGATCAACTGTGAATCTTGCATCGCAGCATAAGCACGTGGAAAGGTTTACACAGAAGATTCTTTTCGGAAACAGTACTCGAGTTGTAGCAAAGGCACCAAAATCACTATTACACTTGGCAGACATGTTTTCGTGGAAACTTCACGCTGATTTGTTTTACAGAACATTGTGGTGTCTGCAACATTATGCACCATTGGACCGCAACGGACATTACGTCAGTTCTCATGTTGCTAATAGTACTTCAGGCAATCTGCCGTGTATCATTTTCCATTTTGCAGACTTAAGGATAGCCCCTGCCCCCGACCAACTTGGCTAGGGTTGTTCCCTGGACCATAGCAAAAAGGTGCGACAACCTAGGGTTCATCTCAAAATAAGGGTCCAGTATATCTACATATAGCGAAATGAGGATAGCTTAGGTGGTTAGGTTCCTTGTGGTGGAATCAACCCACCAGGGTTCAAATCGTAGACTTGGCACTGGTGGTCGCATTTTCCTGGAATTATTTTAGGCCTTCCGGCGATGTCGCTTCAGTGAAATTATTTTAGGCCTTCCGGCGATGTCCCTTCATAGAGATAGGGTGTGCGTGCATAGGTTCATAAAGTTGATTGTATGCGCATATATGTGAGCATTGTGTTTGTATTGTATCAAAAAAAGCAATATTTCTACATACATAAACACATTATAATATTATTTAAAATATATTTTGCGAAATATAACACCAACACTAATAAAAATGACTTTGTTGATGGATACCTGACTAGGCCTTCCGGCGATGTCGCTTCAGTGAAATTATTTTAGGCCTTCCGGCGATGTCCCTTCATAGAGATAGGGTGTGCGTGCATAGGTTCATAAAGTTGATTGTATGCGCATATATGTGAGCATTGTGTTTGTATTGTATCAAAAAAAGCAATATTTCTACATACATAAACACATTATAATATTATTTAAAATATATTTTGCGAAATATAACACCAACACTAATAAAAATGACTTTGTTGATGGATACCTGACTACGCTAGGTTGATTAGTCCTAAAGTCACAAAGAATTGTTGTTTTGGACACTGACATAGTGTCCATGACACAATTTTGACCGCAAGTTTGTACTGCATTATATTTGTAAAATCTAAAAAGTATATAGCATGGCAAGCGTACCTTTCTAGATAGTATACCAATATTTATATTCTTATTATGTACAATCTAAATTATCGTAAAAGAATTATTGATCAAAGGTAAATAATTTTACTGTGCATACTCTAGGACAATACCTATTTATGTGTGGAGGTGAGCAGTAGACCTCTGTTTTAGAGCCCGTTGTTTTGTAGAAACGGATTCCTAGTCCGATATAGAATTGATTCACATCCTTCACATTTCATAGGAATAAAAACAATAGCTCAGACCTTTTAGATCCTAACAGCCATCCAATCATTCGGCTTGGTTAAACCAAAGTCCATGGATGACTCAAAATGTTTGGCTTGGTTAAACCAAAAGGTTGATCTCTCTGTACGGCTCACGGCAAAGGGGGAGAAGGGGGGGGGGGTATGCCCGTAGTAATGATGCTTGGGTGATAATGGCAAACAAACGAATTGGGGGTACTTACCCTTTAACACAAACTTCAGGAGTAATCAAATCTTTTTTTTTTTTTGAGAATCACCGGGGGAGGAGTCCCTCCACCTGAATATATTACTCAAAGTGCCATTATGCCAGAGAGTGATCCGGTTCATAAGGGAAACCAGATCGAAAACCTAAACAATTTGACCCCGTTTATAAGGAAAACCGGGCCGAAAACCGTACAAGTAACAAGGTTACAAGAAGATGACAAGAGTAGGGCGCCCACCAAAGGCAAGACATAGCTAGCAGACTAACAAGACCACCACCATAAAAGACACAAGTAGTTGTGGGGTGATGTCGAGGGACACAATACCGAGACTTTGCAAGGAACCTAACGCACCGCACTGGCGTGCATACGGAACCCACAACGCTACATAGGAGCACCACAGTCAACGAGTGCCAAGCATGAACCTTGACTACGAGCTCCGCCAGTGAAGTTCGGCGATTAGCAAGTTGGGGAGGCTTCTTGCGCGTCATTGAGCAAAGATGACCGAGGTAACACCAAGAGCACGAAGCTCGCCGCAACACAACGGCAGCCATGAGAGGGTCTTGAGCTTGCACGGCAAGAGGGACGACACAAAGGCACCGCCGCTGAACCCCTACAGAACACCACCAAGGACATACATACGGGGTAGAGATGGCTGCTCCATAGCATGGAGGAGTGTTGTTGCCAGACCCCTACACGCACCACTGTTACCCCAAACCAGTCACACCACCACCACCACCGACAACCCCACTACTTGCAGCTAACCAACAAAACAAACTAGCCAACTTCTCGATGATACCTTCAAGAAGGGGTGCGACGCACGGTTGCGCCGCCATCATCGGTTCTAGGTAGACCTGGAAGCAGAGTTTCCTCCGAAGTCAAGCAAAGGGTGGTGAAATCAACATTTTGACGACGCCTCCAGGAAGGATAGTGGCGCCCACGGGCGTCACCGTCGTCGGCTCTGAACAGAGCATGGCTTTCGCCGAGTTGAGCATT
The DNA here is from genome assembly GCF_018294505.1 of Triticum aestivum. Classification (NCBI taxonomy): domain Eukaryota; kingdom Viridiplantae; phylum Streptophyta; class Magnoliopsida; order Poales; family Poaceae; genus Triticum; species Triticum aestivum. Next base: position 483,566,985 of record NC_057813.1, read on the forward strand.
CACACACCCTGTGAACAGACTATTCAGGGCATACCGCACCACCGCCCCGCGCCTCATGGCAGCACCAGCAGCCACAGGATGCACTGGGCACCATGAGCGCCCCACCAAGCACTGCCACCGGTAGCAACCTCCATCTTCCAGCCACGCACCGCCATGCAGCCAACAGCAAGCCGCCACCACGCCACCGGACGGAGACACCTCCACGCATGTAGCTCATCTGCCACCCGCCACCACCGCCCGCAGAAACCACCGGCTGACCCCACCTCACGCCCCAGCCAACACCGGCCGGATCTGGGAAGGGAGCCCCAGATTCGCCCCCGCCCCTGACCAGTCAGCGCGCGAGCAAGCAGCGACGAGCCGCTGCACACAAGGGGTCGGGACTGGCCGACAGGGACACCGGGACGACGCCGACGAGCGCCGCCACCGCCCGCCTCTAAGGCCGGCCTCCCGATCCAATCTGACTGTCACACCCTAGCTAGTTCATGCATTAGAGTGTTGCATCATGTCTATTCTTTCATCAGAAACCTGAAATGGGGATGACAGAACCCCCAGCCCCCTCTGAAACCAACTAGGGTTTACTAAAAACTTTTTCAATGAACCTGAAATGCCCTTCTAAAATGCCCATCATTTTTGTCTTGGTTCAGAACCTCTGCCAAAAGTGATGCACATTTTCCTAGGTCACCTTAGGGTCTTTGAATTAAATCATAGATATTTGAATTTGGGCATTTAAAATTATATAAAATATTCAGATGCTCAAATATCTCCAAACTAAAATGTTTCATGTTGGAAATAATCCAACAATGGACCAGGAGTAGTTTGGTGATTTTAGGAGTTGCCTAAGTATTTTTAATAATTCAACAAAGTTGCAGAAGTATTAAAAAAACAGAAAACAGGAGAAATAGAAAAACTTACCTGGCGCCAGCACCCAGCCCACCTGCCGGCCCAGCCCAGCGCCGCTCCAGCGAGCTGCTTGCCGGCCAGGCAGGCAGGCAGGTGCCCGACGGCGACCGCAGCGCGCGCCACGCAGCTGGCCGTCGCCCTGCTTCACCTCCTCGCCTCGGGGCTGGATGGATGAGCTCCACGCCGCGCCGTGAACCTCCAGGACACCTCCATTCTCCCCCAACCCCTCTCTCTCGCGCTCCCCCGCCATGGCCGACGCCATCGCCGCCACCCCCTCGCCGTAGCCACGCCCTCCGTCAACCCCACGCCGTGCCGCCGTGTCCAGGAGCTCCGCTACCCTCCTCTCCTTCGAGCAAGTCGAGCCCCGAGCGCTCGCAAGGCCCGAGCCCACCGCATCGACCTCGGCCGAAACGCCATCGCCGGAGATCCCCTTCAATGCCGACGTCGCTCCGGCCCGTCCCCGGCCACACCAAGTGCTTCGTCGAACTCCTTGTGAGCTTAGCCATCTTCCCCTCCCTTCTTTTCTTGCTCCCGAGCCGTGTAGCGACCTCCCAGAGCTCAACCGCACCCACCGCCGCGGAGCTCATCGCCGACGTGCTCCCGGTCACCCTCCGGCCACAAACTGGTGTCCATCATGTTCACCATGTCACGTAGCACCTAACCAGCCACTCCCCGCACCTCACTGACCCCTCTAGCGTAAAGTTCGTCTTCGGCCGAACTCCGATGGCCGCCAAAGTCGTCGCCGGCGCCAACTCCGGCCACCCCGACCCCAACGGACTCCACCAAGAGCTGCGGCTCGTCCTCAGCTCCACTCCGATGGCCTCCGCGACCCATTTGATGGCCGGAACGGCCAAAACCACTACCGCCGCCGCGTCGGGCTCGCCGGCGGCTAAACGCCGGTGCAGCCGACCCGGGTTTGACCACGGGTGGGCCCTGGTTGACTCTCCTGAGTCAATGACAGGTGGGGCTCAGCCCTGTTAATTAAATAGGTTTAGTTTTAATTAAACTTTAACTAAGCTAATCACACTGACACGCGGGACCCACTGTCAGGTTTGACCCGGACCGTGTCCCGTTGACCTGCTGATGTCACACTGACGTCAGGCTGACACAGTAATTGATTTTCTGGATTTAATCTAATATAGGGAATTCCAGAATATAGTTTAAACTTCAAAAATTCATAACTTTTAATCTGTAACTCCAAATCAGACAAGTTATATATGAAAAATGATCAGAAAAATCCAATCTATCCATCTGTACTATTTTCATGCATGATTAAACAAGTTAACTTGATGTTTAATGCAGAACAAGGAAAAACCCTTTAAAGAGCCATGTATGAGTTTGAAATTTGAATCTTTGATTCAAATTGGTTCAAACCCTTCTGGTCTTAGTTGCATTAGCCCAACACACTCATATTGCCATGTTTCATGCATGCATCATATTGTTGCACATTGTTTGGTGATGGTTGTGTATCGGTGTTCTTTGCGGCAGGTTCTGCCTCCGAGGAGTACCGTGATTACCCTAACGAAGAATCGTATCAGTGCATCGAACCATCAGGCAAGCAACCAACCATTTGATCATATCGATACAATCCCATGTTCTCGCTCCTGCTCTCTTTTACTGCATTAAGACAACGCGTTTCAAACTGCTGTGTGCTACGGTAGTTGAACCCACTTCCTCTGCATGACCTGTCATTGCCACAGTAACTAGATGAACCCACTAGCATGTGTAGGAGTTGATTGAGCCATATGTATGTGTTGTTCCTACCTTGCTATGCCTGCTATGCTTAGAGTCGTGTCAGGTCTGGTTCATCTGGGTGATGGACTAGAGTGAAATGATTATGTCGGTAATGAGAGTGGTGTGGTGAACACGATTTGGTAAAGGTATCGATGAGAGGCCATGTAGGAGTACATGGTGGGTTGTTTCATTGAAGCCGGCCTTAAGCACTGAGATCTGTATGTGTGATTTAAGATACAGCTACTACCATGCATTGGGCCCTGAAATATGACCCCGCTCGACTTCTTATCCACCCTAGTTCTCTGTCCAGGAGTTGCAAGTAGTTTCTGGTGTTTGTAGCCTACTGGAGGCCGTGGACAGCGCTGACCGTAGGGGTGGGCTGTGATGCGGTAGGTACGTGGCACGGTGTACCGAATACCCGTTAGGTATCTCGGGAACCCTGTTCACATCGTTTGGGGCTGTGAGCGAAACCTCGGCCGGGTCTCCTCATGGATGGAACCCGAATAGGCGATAAACCTGGACTAGAGACTTAGGTGTTTAGGTAGGTCGTGGTCTACACCCACGTCGGCTTTCGCTTGAAGTCTGCCGAGCACATGTCGTGTGCAGACGCTAAGTGGTGGAAACATGTATGAAGAAGTACACCCCTGCAGGGTTAACGTGATCTATTCGAATAGCCGCGTCCGCGGTAAAGGACTACTTGGTTGCCTATACAGTTCATAGACAAGTAAATGGAAACTACTAAAAGCCTCAAGATAAGTGTGAGTGCCGAGGATGGCTCTTCCGTAGGAAGACGGAGGTGGATCCTCGGTAGTGTATTGAAGTGGTGAGTAGTGGACTCGTGTACGCAAAACCATTTCAAGTTGGAGTCTCGTAGGATAGCCTAGCCAAGAGTCAAAGCTGGCTTGCTGCAATAACTCCACCAACCCTTCTTGATAATGTGCATGTATGTAGGATCTGATGTAAGTCTTGCTGAGTACCTTTGTACTCATGTTGCTATAATCTACATTTTTACAGAAGACGCTGCAACCCCTTCTGATGGGTTCTTCGTAGACGTTGACATCAATGAGTAGGCTAAGGCCCAGGTGGTGATCCTGAGCTTGTGAAGGACCACGTAGTATAGCTAGGCTTTCCAAGCCTCTTTTATTTTACTAGTTGTCTGTACCCAGACAAGTTACTTCCGCTGCCGGTTTGTATGACTGTATGACTTGAATGCTGGGTCGTGTGACCCGTACCTATGTGTATGTTATGTATGGCTCTCTGAACCTTAAATAAAGTACTTGTGTCTTAGAGTCATGTTGTGATGCCTTGTTGTATTTGCACATATCGAGCATATTGTGTGTATGATTGAAATGCTTGGTATGTGTGGGATCTGACTATCTAGTTGTTTATCTTTAGTAGCCTCTCTTACCGGGAAATGTCTCCTAGTGTCTCCACTGAGCCATGGTAGCTTGCTACTGCTCCGGAACACTTAGGCTGGCCGGCATGTGTCCTTCGTTCTTGTGTCTGTCCCTTCGGGGAAATGTCACGCATTGAGTACCGGAGGCCTGTTAGCCCACTACAGCCCGGTTTACCGGAGTCCTGCTAGCCCAGTGCTACAGCCCGGACCCACTTGCTGATGACCGACACGTTCGATGCTGGGTCATGGATGCCTGTCCCTGTAAGTCTGTGCCACTTTGGGTTTACGACTAGCCATGTCAGCCCGGGCTCCTTATCATATGGGTGCTAGCGACACTATCATATACGTGTGCCAAAAGGCGCAAACGGTCCCGGGCAAAGGTAAGACGACACCCGTGGGAATACCGTGCGTGAGGCCGCAAAGTGATATGAGGTATTACATGCTAGACCTATGTGGCATCGAGTCAGGGTCCTGACAGCGTTGGTATCAGAGCAAGACTGCCTGTAGGTTCTCCAAGCCAAACTGGTCGATGTTGAGTCTAGAAATTCTTTAGTTATATGTAGGGGAATTGTTTGTGGGTTGGAACGTAAGGCTCTTTTTACTACTTTATCTTATGACATTCTGATCTGAGTCAGTCTATTCTTCCATCGAGGGTTAAGGAATTAGGATCTTTTCTCTCTATCAGGTTCACGTGTTACTAATCAGTAGTACCTTATAGGTTTGATGGATACAAGCCTAGTTCAGTTCTACCACCACATTATGTTGCTAGGATGGACTCAGAACTTGATATGATGTTGTTGAGTGTGTATGAAATCCTTTGTCAAATGTCTCAAAATCCTTCTTGAGCATTTACAGCCGTTATGCTGTCAAAATTTTGCTAGAAATTCTAATGCCTTTGCATTATGATTGTGCTTTTAGATGGCCACTCGCGACATCAATCAAGTGGTTCGCCTGACTCGATGCCTAGATGTACCCGGCCATACCGCCATGTTGGTCAGGGTAATGACTGAGGCTGGATACTGTTGGTATCCTGAGTACACGGTCGAAGAGCAATTTCGAGACTTTAATCAAAGCCAGTATCTCTGCACTGTCAGGATATTTCCATCTTATCCTGGATCCACCGAGCCCCTTCACTGCTCCTATGGACTCGGGGTTACTATTGAAATGGCTGTGCAGGACGCCGCCTACTCTATGATGACCATCATGCGAGTCAGGTCTGGCCTATTTCGGGACTCTGATTTTTGGTATATGCCAGGATCACTTCCGGGAGCACAAGGGTATCTCCAGGCTATCTATGCTGACCCCACTCAGGAGGATTCACGGACTCGCACCACTACTGAGATGCTCGAGGATAAGGACCATGAAAATCGGGCCTTGAGGCTAGAGCTCTTCAATACCCGTGCTGACCATTGGGCCACGTTGACTCGGTTTGCACCGGCGGCGCAAGCTGGATATTCGGATATGCGCGATCTCTATCCTGTGAGATCTGCTCTGCCAGATGTGATGGGTTGGCGTGATGTAGGAGGCATCACCCCACCTCGCGGTCCCCGCAGGCCACCGTCTGTTGGTCCAAGACCTCATCCTAGCCCCTATGGTCCACAAGCTCCGCGAGATCGTCTGTTTCCGGATGATCATGTTGAGCTTCCAGGCTATGGAGGTGATTTCTACGAGGACTACTACGGATCGGTCTGAGTTAGTGATAGTATCACTAGTTCGTACTAGCTGTGTCGTCTATCGTCCTGCGTAACTCGTGGGATATGACCTAGTTTGTACCGCCTTCTGGAGGTGTAGAAAAATAATGTATAGGAGCTTGGGATGCCTCCGATGAGATGTAATCCTCTTTTCACCGTAATAGTACCTTGTTTGGTCTTGTACTAAACGTTGTATGATGTGTATGACGATGGAATAAAGAAGCAGTTTCTGTATCTACCATGTCATACGGATGATCATCTTGCATTCCGAGTTATTCCTTACATTCTGTATCCTATGTCGGAATCTTATCATTCTGACTAAATAATTGTCTTGTTTATCTAGGATGGTCAACACGCGCAATAACCCTGCTCCTCAAGAGCAGGCCGAAGGCAGTGAAGTCAGGAATGCAAATCTGCCTCATCCTCCTTCCCTAGCCGAGATTATGCTGGAAGCCGAGAGAAACAAGCGGGAGACCAACCGTTTGTTGGAGCGTATTGAACAGAACACCGCACACCATCAGAGAAATAACTTGGTGTCACTCAGTGATTTCATCAAGTTACATCCACCCACGTTCCACCACTCCGTCGAGCCTCTCGACGCTGATGACTGGCTTCGCAGTATTTCTCACAAACTGCGTTCCGCGCTAGTAGCTGAGGCTGACAAGGTCACCTTTGCTGCATATCATCTTGAAGGCCCCGCCAGTCTATGGTGGGAGAATTATGGAGCTATGCGCCCAGCGGGCCATGTCACTACTTGGGCTGAATTCAGCGAGGCTTTCCGTGAACATCACATTCCGGAGGGTCTCATGGACCGTAAACGTGAGGAATTTTGCAGTTTCACTCAAGGCCGACTCTCTGTGGATGCTTACAGCAGGGAGTTCGGTAACCTCGCACGATATGCAACTGAGGAAGTTTCTACTGATGCCAAGAAGCAAGCAAGGTTCCGTAAGGGACTTAGTCCTGAGCTTCGCCGCGACCTCCGTCTGCATGAGTGCACATCTTTTCAGAAGCTTGTTAACAAGGCCATCAGTGCTGAGACTGGTCAGTCTGATTATGACGCAACACGCAAGCATGGCCGTGACGTGGGTTCCTCATCCGGTGCTGGCCCTCAGAAGCGTCGCGTGTGGGTGCCCAACACTGCCCTGCCACCCAGGTTCACACCGAGGCCATCCTTCCAGGCGCCTCGCCCCGTTCAACAGTCTGTACCAGCCAAGCCCTATGGTGGTCCAACCAACAATGCTCCTCCACGTACCAGTTCCGTGACTTGTTTCAAGTGTGGGGAAACTGGCCACTATATGCGCGAGTGTCCCCAAACCAACCCCAACCAATCTGCTAAAGTTGTTGGCCGTGGCAAGCCGACAGGGAAAGTGTTCCACGCCAAGCCGGCCACCGCTACACGTGGCCATGTCAACTGTATCTCTGCCGAAGAAGCTCAAGAGGATCCCAACGTTGTTCTCGGTACGCTCCTTGTTAATTGCCACCCGGCATCTGCTCTTTTTGATACAGGAGCATCTCATTCATTCATATCTGAGAACTATGCTCGCCTGCATAACACCGCATTCTGTGACATGCCATCCTCTATGGTAATTCAAACTCCGGGATCCAAATGGCAAACCTCTAGGGTAAGTCATGGAAATGAAATCCAAGTCGACAGACTTGTTTTCCTTGCATCTTTGATAGCTCTTAAATCTTCAGATATTAATATCATCTTGGGTATGGACTGGATGTCATCCCATCATGCCAAAATTGATTGCTTCTCTAGGACTGTTCAACTCACCCATCCTTCGGGGAAGATAGTCAATGTCTTGACCCGATTAGCCAAGCGACAGTTATATTCTCTTAACGCCAGCCCTTTACCAGACCTTGAGGACGTTCCGGTAGTCCGTGACTTCCCGGATGTCTTCCCAGAGGAATTGCCAGGTGTTCCACCTGACAGGGATGTTGAGTTCGTAATAGACCTCATTCCAGGAACCGTTCCGATTGCTAGAAGACCCTATAAGATGGCACCACTAGAACTAGCTGAGCTTAAGAAACAACTCGATGAGTCCTTGAAAAAGGGTTTCATCCGACCTAGTTCATCTCCGTGGGCTTGCCCCATCCTCTTCGTTAAGAAGAAGGATGGTACGGACCGGATGGTTGTAGATTATCGACCTGTCAATTTGGTCACAATCAAGAACAAATATCCGCTCCCCAGGATCAACGACCTGTATGATCAGCTCGCTGGATCCTCAGTCTTCTCCAAAATGGATTTGAGGTTGGGCTACCATCAAATCAAAATCAGGAACGGGGACATTCCTAAAACGGCCTTTGTTACTCGTTATGGCCAATACGAGTACACCGTCATGTCCTTCGGTTTAACCAACGCTCCAGCCACCTTTTCTCGGTTGATGAACTCAATCTTCATGGAGTATTTGGATAAATTCGTCGTGGTTTACCTCGATGATATACTCATCTACTCCAAGAACGAGGAAGAACATGCTGAACATCTAAGGCTAGTGTTGAAGAAACTTCGAGAGCATCGTCTTTATGCCAAATTCTCTAAATGTGAATTTTGGTTGTCAGAAGTGACCTATCTGGGTCATGCAATATCTGGTAAAGGTATTGCTGTTAACCCTGAGCGAGTTCAAGCCGTCCTTAATTGGACTCCACCTGAATCGGTCAAGCAAGTTCGGAGTTTTATGGGCTTAGCGAGCTATTGCCGTCGCTTTGTCGAAAATTTCTCCAAAGTTGCTAAACCTCTAACTGAACTCCTCAAGAAAGATAAAAAGTTCGAGTGGACTCCACAATGTGAGCACAGCTTTCAGGAACTGAAAAGACGCCTGACTTCTGCTCCCGTACTGGTACCGCCAGACTTCTCTAAGGACTTTGTTATCTACTGCGACGCCTCGCGACAAGGACTAGGTTGCATTCTCATGCAAGATCGACATGTAATTGCTTACGCTTCACGGCAATTGCACCCACATGAGGAGAATTATCCTACTCATGATCTAGAGCTTGCAGCTATAGTCTATGCACTTAAAACCTGGCGACATTACCTTCTCGGTAACCGTTGCGAAGTATTCACTGATCACCAAAGTCTGAAGTAGATCTTCACCCAACCGGATTTGAATCTCAGGCAAAGACGTTGGGTCGAGTTGATCACAGATTTCGACTTAGGAATAACTTACACCCCAGGGAAAGCCAACGTCATGGCTGATGCGTTGAGCCGTAAATCTTATTGTAACAACCTGATGTTACAACAAAGTCAACCGCTTCTCCATGAGGAATTTCGGAAGCTTAACCTTCACATTGTTCCTCAAGGATTTCTTTCCACCTTGGTGGCGAAACCTACTCTTACGGATCAAATTATCGCTGCCCAAAAGCGAGATAAGGGAATATCTAAAATCAAGGAGAACATTGCTAGCGGAGGTGCTAGTTGTTTCTCCACAAATGATCATGGTGTTGTGTACTTTGAGAACCGTTTAGTGGTTCCCAAGAACTAGCATCTACGGCAGTTGATCCTTAAGGAGGCTCATGAATCTCCTCTCACCATTCATCCCGGTAGTACTAAGATGTATCAGGACCTACGCCAGAGGTTCTGGTGGACTAGGATGAAGAGAGAAATTGCTCAGTATATTGCTAATTGCGACGTCTGCCGTCGTGTAAAAGCAGAGCATCAACGGCCTGCTGGCACCCTTCAACCCCTAGCTATTCCTGAATGGAAATGGGATAAAATTGGTATGGATTTCATTACCGGTTTTCCCAGGACCAAGAGAGGGAATAATGCTATCTTCGTCGTGGTCGATCGTCTTTCCAAGGTAGCCCATTTCTTACCTGTTCGTGAGAGTATAACCGCTAGTCAATTGGCAGACTTATACATCTCCTGAATAGTGTCTTTCCATGATGTTCCTTTGGAAATTAACTCGGATCGAGGAAGTCTTTTCACCTCTCGATTTTGGGAAAGTTTCCAAAATGCTATGGGAACCCGCCTTTCTTTTAGCACCGCTTTTCACCCTCAATCAAGTGGTCAGGTAGAACGCGTCAACCAGATCCTAGAAGACATGCTTCGAGCCTCTGTTATCTCATTCGGAATGGAGTGGGAGAAATGCCTTCCATTTGCCGAATTTGCTTATAACAACAGCTATCAATCTAGCTTGGGTAAAGCCCCTTTTGAAGTTCTCTATGGACGACGGTGTCGAACACCCCTTAACTGGTCAGAAACCGGGGAAAGACAATTCTTTGGCCCGGATATGATTCAGGAAGCAGAAGAGCAAGTTCGCATCGTTCGTGAAAAGTTGAAAACAGCCCAATCTCGTCAAAAGAGTCAGTATGACCGAAAACATAAGGCTATGACTTTCGAGGTTGACGAGAAGGCTTACCTTCGGGTTACTCCTCTGAAGGGAACCCATCATTTCGGTATCAAAGGCAAATTGGCTCCTCGTTACATTGGACCTTTCCGTATTCTCGCTAAACGAGGAGAAGTTGCCTACCAGTTGGAACTACCTCCGCATCTCTCCAGAGTCCACGATGTCTTCCACGTTTCTCAACTCAGGCGTTGCTTCTCGGATCCTATCCGTGGAGTGGACCATGAAACGCTTGAACTCCAAGATAATCTCACGTATCGAGAGTACCCCATTCGTATCCTCGATCAGGCCGAGCGTACCACTCGACGTCATAATATCAAGTTTCTCAAAGTTCAATGGTCGCACCATTCTGAGGATGAAGCAACTTGGGAAAGGGAGGATCGTCTTCGACTCGAGTATCCCGCCCTCTTTCCGGAGGAACCCAAATCTCGGGACGAGATTCTTTTGAGTGGGGGTGAGTTGTCACACCCTAGCTAGTTCATGCATTAGAGTGTTGCATCATGTCTATTCTTTCATCAGAAACCTGAAATGGGGATGACAGAACCCCCAGCCCCCTCTAAAACCAACTAGGGTTTACTAAAAACTTTTTCAATGAACCTGAAATGCCCTTCTAAAATGCCCATCATTTTTGTCTTGGTTCAGAACCTCTGCCAAAAGTGATGCACATTTTCCTAGGTCACCTTAGGGTCTTTGAATTAAATCATAGATATTTGAATTTGGGCATTTAAAATTATATAAAATATTCAGATGCTCAAATATCTCCAAACTAAAATGTTTCATGTTGGAAATAATCCAACTATGGACCAGGAGTAGTTTGGTGATTTTAGGAGTTGCCTAAGTATTTTTAATAATTCAACAAAGTTGCAGAAGTATTAAAAAAACAGAAAACAGGAGAAATAGAAAAACTTACCTGGCGCCAGCACCCGGCCCACCTGCCGGCCCAGCCCAGCGCCGCTCCAGCGAGCTGCTTGCCGACCAGGCAGGCAGGCAGGTGCCCGACGGCGACCGCAGCGCGCGCCACGCAGCTGGCCGTCGCCCTGCTTCACCTCCTCGCCTCGGGGCTGGATGGATGAGCTCCACGCCGCGCCGTGAACCTCCAGGACACCTCCATTCTCCCCCAACCCCTCTCTCTCGCGCTCCCCCGCCATGGCCGACGCCATCGCCGCCACCCCCTCGCCGTAGCCATGCCCTCCGTCAACCCCACGCCGTGCCGCCGTGTCCAGGAGCTCCACTACCCTCCTCTCCTTCGAGCAAGCCGAGCCCCGAGCGCTCGCAAGGCCCGAGCCCACCGCATCGACCTCGACCGAAACGCCGTCGCCGGAGATCCCCTTCAACGCCGACGTCGCTCCGGCCCGTCTCCGGCCGCACCAAGTGCTTCGTCGAACTCCCTGTGAGCTTAGCCATCTTCCCCTCCCTTCTTTTCTTGCTCCCGAGCCGTGTAGCGACCTCCCAGAGCTCAACCACACCCACCGCCGCAGAGCTCGTCGCCGACGTGCTCCCGGTCACCCTCCGGCCACAAACTGGTGTCCATCATGTTCACCATGTCACGTAGCACCTAACCAGCCACTCCCCGCACCTCACCGACCCCTCTAGCGTAAAGTTCGTCTTCGGCCGAACTCCGGTGGCCGCCAAAGTCGTCGCCGGCGCCAACTCCGGCCACCCCGACCCCAACGGACTCCACCAAGAGCTGCGGCTCGTCCTCAGCTCCACTCCGATGGCCTCCGCGACCCATTTGATGGCCGGAACGGCCAAAACCACTTCCGCCGCCGCGTTGGGCTCGCCGGCGGCTAAACACCGGTGCAGCCGACCCGGGTTTGACCACGGGTGGGCCCTGGTTGACTCTCCTAAGTCAATGACAGGTGGGGCCCAGCCCTGTTAATTAAATAGGTTTAGTTTTAATTAAACTTTAACTAAGCTAATCACACTGACACGCGGGACCCACTGTCAGGTTTGACCCGGACCGTGTCCCGTTGACCTGCTGATGTCACACTGACGTCAGGCTGACACAGTAATTGATTTTCTGGATTTAATCTAATATAGGGAATTCCAGAATATAGTTTAAACTTCAAAAATTCATAACTTTTAATCTGTAACTCCAAATCAGACAAGTTATATATGAAAAATGATCAGAAAAATCCAATCTATCCATCTGTACTATTTTCATGCATGATTAAACAAGTTAACTTGATGTTTAATGCAGAACAAGGAAAAACCCTTTAAAGAGCCATGTATGAGTTTGAAATTTGAATCTTTGATTCAAATTGGTTCAAACCCTTCTGGTCTTAGTTGCATTAGCCCAACACACTCATATTGCCATGTTTCATGCATGCATCATATTGTTGCACATTGTTTGGTGATGGTTGTGTATCGGTGTTCTTTGCGGCAGGTTCTGCCTCCGAGGAGTACCGTGATTACCCTAACGAAGAATCGTATCAGTGCATCGAACCATCAGGCAAGCAACCAACCATTTGATCATATCGATACAATCCCATGTTCTCGCTCCTGCTCTCTTTTACTGCATTAAGACAACGCGTTTCAAACTGCTGTGTGCTACGGTAGTTGAACCCACTTCCTCTGCATGACCTGTCATTGCCACAGTAACTAGATGAACCCACTAGCATGTGTAGGAGTTGATTGAGCCATATGTATGTGTTGTTCCTACCTTGCTATGCCTGCTATGCTTAGAGTCGTGTCAGGTCTGGTTCATCTGGGTGATGGACTAGAGTGAAATGATTATGTCGGTAATGAGAGTGGTGTGGTGAACACGATTTGGTAAAGGTATCGATGAGAGGCCATGTAGGAGTACATGGTGGGTTGTTTCATTGAAGCCGGCCTTAAGCACTGAGATCTGTATGTGTGATTTAAGATACAGCTACTACCATGCATTGGGCCCTGAAATATGACCCCGCTCGACTTCTTATCCACCCTAGTTCTCTGTCCAGGAGTTGCAAGTAGTTTCTGGTGTTTGTAGCCTACTGGAGGCCGTGGACAGCGCTGACCGTAGGGGTGGGCTGTGATGCGGTAGGTACGTGGCACGGTGTACCGAATACCCGTTAGGTATCTCGGGAACCCTGTTCACATCGTTTGGGGTTGTGAGCGAAACCTCGGCCGGGTCTCCTCATGGATGGAACCCGAATAGGCGATAAACCTGGACTAGAGACTTAGGTGTTTAGGTAGGTCGTGGTCTACACCCACGTCGGCTTTCGCTTGAAGTCTGCCGAGCACATGTCGTGTGCAGACGCTAAGTGGTGGAAACATGTATGAAGAAGTACACCCCTGCAGGGTTAACATGATCTATTCGAATAGCCGCGTCCGCGGTAAAGGACTACTTGGTTGCCTATACAGTTCATAGACAAGTAAATGGAAACTACTAAAAGCCTCAAGATAAGTGTGAGTGCCGAGGATGGCTCTTCCGTAGGAAGACGGAGGTGGATCCTCGGTAGTGTATTGAAGTGGTGAGTAGTGGACTCATGTGCGCAAAACCATTTCAAGTTGGAGTCTCGTAGGATAGCCTAGCCAAGAGTCAAAGCTGGCTTGCTGCAACAACTCCACCAACCCTTCTTGATAATGTGCATGTATGTAGGATCTGATGTAAGTCTTGCTGAGTACCTTTGTACTCATGTTGCTATAATTTACATTTTTACAGAAGACGCTGCAACCCCTTCTGATGGGTTCTTCGTAGACGTTGACATCAATGAGTAGGCTAAGGCCCAGGTGGTGATCCTGAGCTTGTGAAGGACCACGTAGTATAGCTAGGCTTTCCAAGCCTCTTTTATTTTACTAGTTGTCTGTACCCAGACAAGTTACTTCCGCTGCTGGTTTGTATGACTGTATGACTTGAATGCTGGGTCGTGTGACCCGTACCTATGTGTATGTTATGTATGGCTCTCTGAGCCTTAAATAAAGTACTTGTGTCTTAGAGTCATGTTGTGATGCCTTGTTGTATTTGCACATATCGAGCATATTGTGTGTATGATTGAAATGCTTGGTATGTGTGGGATCTGACTATCTAGTTGTTTATCTTTAGTAGCCTCTCTTACCGGGAAATGTCTCCTAGTGTCTCCATTGAGCCATGGTAGCTTGCTACTGCTCCGGAACACTTAGGCTGGCCGGCATGTGTCCTTCTTCGTTCCTGTGTCTGTCCCTTCGGGGAAATGTCACGCATTGAGTACCGGAGGCCTGTTAGCCCGCTACAGCCCGGTTTACCGGAGTCCTGCTAGCCCAGTGCTACAGCCCGGACCCACTTGCTGATGACCGACACGTTCGATGCTGGGTCATGGATGCCTGTCCCTGTAAGTTTGTGCCACTTTGGGTTTACGACTAGCCATGTCAGCCCAGGCTCCTTATCATATGGGTGCTAGCGACACTATCATATACGTGTGCCAAAAGGCGCAAACGGTCCCGGGCAAAGGTAAGACGACACCCGTGGGAATACCGTGCATGAGGCCGCAAAGTGATATGAGGTATTACATGCTAGACCTATGTGGCATCGAGTCGGGGTCCTGACACTGACGCATCCCGTCGCCCCTCCTCTGATGAAACGGAGGACGCGCGTAGCAGGAGAAGCGTCTCGCCGCCACCTTCCCCGGAGCACGTGCGGCCTTTGCGGCGGCCTCCTCAGGTGGCAGCGAGACTGGGTGTGAGGGAAGAAGGGGAGCGGCGGCGCGACAGGGGCGCCCCCGTGTCCCAGAGGAGGGGCGACGCGGGGGGAGGAAGGGGATTGTCCGCTTAGTGACTTTTTCGTAATCAATTCTTTGTAAAGTTGGGATTAGGGGGCTTGGCATCTCTCCCCACCTTATGTTACGGAAGGGGGCTATGGCCCCCTCCCCCTTACAACACCACAAAATGCTTCTTCGATAGTTGTTTATGTTGGAGTACATGTATCTTGTAATCATTATTGATCCTATAATCACATACATATGATGTACTAATACCTTATTTTCTGAAAATTATATTTTCTATTTTTATGCCTTTATGATGACTTTCTTGCTATGCAGTATATACACTTGTGAAAACGGTCATCCTAAAGATCCTAAGTAACACCATCCGGATAGCAAGGCATGGTGCAACCTTTTTACCTAAAAGCCTATAAAATTGCAACAACTTACTCTGTACTTGCAATGGCATATGTATGGCAGAGGTAATACTAAAATGGCACAACGTCACAAGCATTTTTTAATTAAGAATCGCACAACACAACCCTCCCACTAATATTCACAAGACCACAAATGTTCGCTTGTCAAGATATATGCGTACTTGGTAAGATCTATTCAAGAATTACTTCCATTCAAGTATAGATGGTGCAAGAGCATATAAAATGTTGCCACAGAGGATCCCATGAATGTTTTGGTCGATACTGCTATCAATGGCGGAGCTATGTGCATGCCAAAGGGCAGCCCCAACCTTGGAAGAAATACTAAGAAATTTTGTTTTGGAGGATTTTTTTTATTGAACATCCTAGTCTAACTTGACCATTGGCTGCAAGGGCATCCACAACGCGTAGGTGATGGCACTATTAGAACAAAACTCGAAAAGTGACACTATTAAGGAGAGCTAAGTATGTGCAACGAGCCGAGCAAGCATGCTGATTAAATCGATAGTCCGCAAAGCATGTGGACCATTCTTAAAGAGCAATTGGGGTGTGTGGGCCAAGATTGTTGGTGGGGAAGTGCTTCAGTTTGTTGCCAGCAAAACAAAAGAACAGTAGCGACGAGCGCGTGTGGCCTTTCTCGGTTGTCTTTCTATTCCCCATTCTTTTATATATTTAGCTACATGTATTTTCTACATGGCATGTGTTTGATAAAATGCAGACATGTGACGCGACTGATTGAGCGCTCCTAATTCACCCGTTCAAGTTGCTTCTTACGTATTGTAGGCGATTCTAATGCCAATCACTTGATTAAATCTTATATTTGGTTTATGTTGTTGTTGGTATGCTTGCATCTGTCCCTCTTAATTTATCACTGTCACGCTTTCCTATTTATTCTGCTTGCACTTCATGTGATTCTATGGATGTCCGTTTGTCTTTCTTTCTTTCCTTCCATCTAACAAAGCATGTTGTTTCAATTAACTTGGAGGTTTTTCACCTTTGCTAATGTAACAAAACCAGTCAGATTTCCCTGATAAAGGCTTAGTCAGGGTTTCTTGGTGTTATTTGTTCAAATAGTTGCTTGCAACTGATAATTTAAGCTTGGGAATCTTGTTAAGTCATTTCATTTCATTTCTGTTACCAAGAATGTATCTCCTAATTCTTATCTGAACTTTGAAGGCCACAAACTAGGTGTTGTTGTAGGCCAGCAACTGCAGGAGCAAAGAAGAATAAAGTTATTTTATATGTCTTGGCTATGTCCATAGTTTTCTACACTTGTGCAACTGAGCGTTGCCCAAGTGAAGGTGCGAGGAGGAGCCGGCGCAGCGAAGCGCGCGACATGCTTCTAGTACAAGTACTATGTGCAGACTAAGGTATTTTCTTGTGATATGTGTAAAATCATGTGCTACTAAGTAAAAGATAGTAGCATAAGATCAATAATTCATGTTGATACCATCAACAAAGAAAGTTTTAAGAGGAGGCTTACGGCATATGGATTAGATGGTAACAATTGTTTGCGGTGTTAACCCAAATGGGCAAATAAGTAATGTCAATTATGTCAAATTTGAACTAAATAACAGGGAGCACACAAAAATTACAATCAATCTAAGCAGGGTATTAGAGTTCTAGACAACTTCTTTAGACCTCAAAACATGTTTAAATATTTCAATCCCACAACTACTGCTAGACTTTAATTTTTGCCGCCGCTAGCGGTGACACCACAGTAGTGGTATGGACGTATGGTTTGCTGCCAACATCAATAGTGTTCATGGGATAGTATTTTGGGGGGACACAGAGAGGGGGATGGTCGACTTAAATTAAATGGGCTCCGTGTACTCTTACGTGTCATCGGGGTGACAGATAAACCATTCACATACACCATAAGGCCTCCACCTAGCCACCTCAGATCAAAATCATGTTTTCATTGAGATTGATGGCTACCGAGGAGCAGTTTTACCTGGCATTGGCAGTTTGATTTAGGGTGAGGATCACAATAAATTAATAGAGAG
This sequence comes from Triticum aestivum, assembly GCF_018294505.1. Lineage (NCBI taxonomy): Eukaryota > Viridiplantae > Streptophyta > Magnoliopsida > Poales > Poaceae > Triticum > Triticum aestivum. Next base: position 483,584,147 of record NC_057813.1, read on the forward strand.
AAAAAAAATCTACACTACAACAATAGTTGAGAGATGAATATGCAATTGTCTCTTATTGCAATGATGGGGATTTGTTGCATACGTAGAATGTTTTATTGCATATACATGCTTGAAACATAACAATGTTGGGAACAATGTTTTGTTCACATTTTTTAACGGACCACAGAGAAAACATTGCAATGAGATTGTGTACACACAGTAAAATATTGCAAGTGGAATTTCATGTTGCAACAAATTGGATGCTCTAAATTTTACACATAAGTGGGATCAGATGTCCTGGGAGATGGCCGGTCGGGCAAGAGGAGCACCAGATCGAGTCCTCTCTAGCCCGGCGCCTAGCATTGCCCAAATGAACCTCCCATTTGACTGCAGCCATAGATTGGTAGCATCTCTTATTCTCTTTCTTTTTCGTATGTTCCTGGACCACAGAATTGTTACGAACTTACATTGCTCAATTTATCCAAAGGACAGCAATTGCCATATCTCTAACCCAATCAGCATTGACCTGTGATCTAACCCAATCAGTGCAAGTACAAAACAGAGTTCAAGAGAGCGTGATTCTGTGCTTGTGCAGGGTTAATCCCTGTCTCATCCATACGGCGCAAACATCTCGTATAGTACGATCCCAACCATCCAACCATACCTGCTTTATTTCTTGAACACAATTTCTGATGTATATATATAACACAGTTTGTCGCAGCACCAACCAGCCACACTGAACACAGTATCAGCAACAACAACATTTGAGATAATATTAGAAATGGGCCAAAGAGGAGGTACTGGACTGCTTAAAAAGTCATTTTCAACAGCCACCCCCTTCTCTTTTTTCTCCTGCCCTCAGCTCTTAGCAAGAGCTTCTTACAGTACTAACTAACTAAGCTCCTTATTCAACAATCAAGCCGCGGTGAATCAGGAAAAATAGGTCCGCCTACCGGAATCACAACAATGAAGATACTGTGGGGCTGTCAACCGCAAGACCCATGGTGTTAAGTCCGTTGTCGACGTAAACAGTCGAGCCAGTGATGGCAGAAGCCAAAGGAGACACCAGGAATGCTGCCGTGTTCCCGACTTCATCTGTTCAGCAAGCCAGACATTCTTATAAGATATCAGTTCTTAGAAAAAAGTTGCATGTCTTTGCGAAAATATAACAAGGGAAGGCATCAGTGAATTATATGTAGACAAAAATCTTTTAACCTGCCAGAAGCTCCTTCTGCAATGGTGCATTGACATAAGAGTACTCGATCATCTTCTCAATGAATCCAATTGCCTTGGCAGCTCTGCTGCCCAGAGGACCTACATATGCATCCAATAAAATAACGATGAAGCAAATTTGATACAATTGCCAAGTCATGCCAAACTGTTTAAGCCATATAGTCTGTGTAAACTATGCAGATGGGACATAAAGGCCAAACAAAGCAGATTACCATGGACGAGTAATGTAACTATGTCACGTTTAGGCTTGAGCAAACATCCAAGAAAATACAAAATGCAATTTAAGTGCACCCATTTATTCTGCTAGGTGTCCTCCAAGATAAGTTAGCTGTCGAAACCATGTTTCTTTTGAGAAAGGATACCTGCAGATATGGTGTTAACTCGGATTTTGCCTTTGCGTCCAGCTTCAAAAGCAAGTACCTACATCAATTTGGCGAAAAGTTAGAAATAATATTAATAATGCAAAACAAAGACCTCATTTAAAAAATGTGCATTATAATTGTAGAGATAATCCTACTTTTGTATCACTCTCAAGAGCTGCTTTAGCTGAACTCATGCCACCACCATATCTAAGCAAAAAACCATCAAATTAATCACAAGCAAAGATAGCTGGAAAATTAGCTTATCTCCATAGATCTTCAAGAAATATTACCCAGGAATTGTCCTTTCAGATGCAATATATGTTAGCGAGATGCTAGCACCACCTGCAAAACATTCTAACCCATGAGGCAGTGCAAATATAATGGCTATGGGGTTCTATCTGAACACACATTATTTTATTAAGCTGAGCAGAGTTAATAAATGGTCAAAGAACTTTTCATGCACCAATGTCCACTTAGAAGTTCCATGCAAATGTGTGGCATGCTAAACAAGCCAACAGCATTTCCACTATGATTCACAAGCAAACTAAAGCTAAAACGAGACAACATGAAGGAAAAGAAGGTTTGATCCTAGAAAAGAGGATTTTATGCCAACATGTCATGTGCACTACAAGTTGTACAACAGAGGTTGGTACTTGCATTGAGATTCATGCTAGAGGGTAGATCCAAATTTTTGAAATAAAAATAAAGCATGAAAAGGTCTCAAATTAAATAGAACGGTAATGGATTTGGCCAGGGAAAAATATAGTATGGAAGGTTACTATATGAATGCTAGCACAGTACTGAAGGGATGTGCATTACCTGGATTCATAATAGGAAGGAAGTGCTTAAGTAAAGAAACAAAGGAGTAACTGGATGCTGAAATTGCAGCAAGATACCCACTTCTTGAGGTTTCCAGCAAAGGTTTTGTAACCTTCAAGCATAAAGTTAGGTGATTTTTCAGTGAAGGTGCTACAAAAATATTGAGTACGACGTCATGCACGTGTCTGTGCAAACACAATGTAAAAAAATACGGAAAGGCTACCTCAGGACCATTAGCAAGAGAATGCACAAGAATGTCAATGCTGCCATATTCCTTCTTAACTAATTCGGCAGCTTCCTGTCAAATGAGCAGATTCATATATTAGTCAAACTCAAGCTGTCGCGGAACAGATCGTATTTGTTAAATTGGGAGAGATGCCAGAAGTGGAACATGCATTGCAATGAGGCCCAAAGGGCTAATATATTACAACAAGAAGGATGACTCGCACTACCACAAAGAATACCACTAATACGTTATTACCCCTTACCACCTCAAATTCAAGGTACGTGCAACAGTGTTGAGTTTGGAAGGGGTAAGGTTTACGTGATATAGTAGAGATGTTATAATTGTGTCCCTTGTAGTCCTAACATGCACTCACTGTTATACTACTAACCTTTAAAATATTGTGCATGATTTCGAAGCAAATTCAAAAATTAGGTAGTCATATATGATGGAGATGATTTCATAGACATACCTTCACAGTCCAATTTGACGATCCTGCGTACCTTTTGTTTGTTTTGACCTAACATAGTGAAATACAATGTTCATCAGAGAGCCATAATAAAAAATGAACAAGGACATACACAAAGATAGAGCATTACATCTTCAGGAACATCCTCCGGGGAATCATAGACAGCATCCAGTGGATAGACTTTAACAATCTCCATAAGAGATCCATCAGGCAGCCTGTACCAACAGCAAATTAGTCAACTGTAAAACGGTAAGTGTTTAGAAATATGTGATGCACCGGCTAAAACTATCCAGAACTATAGTACAGACTTCCGTGATTCGTCAAATTTTCCACGCCTCAGGCTTGTCTCAAATATGTTAAGTGCCTGTCAAAGGTATAATTATCCATGAGACAATTCATCAACAAAAGCTTCCATAATGATGGACACAAGGATCGGATCAACATACAGGCACCCATGTACCAACAAGAATTTCAGCACCAGCTGCGGCAAGAGCCTTTGCAATTGCCCAGCCATAGCCGTTATCATCAGCAACCCCAGCAATAAATGCCCTTTTCCCTGAAAGATCACAGCTAGATGAGAAAAAAATGTAGTAATGAGAAGGCTTTATGCTCTCTATCAAATCCAGTTTTCCGAACATTAATGAGTTACACACTTTCTTAGTTTTTTTTAGTACCGAGAATATGAGCACCATTGCATATTCGTAATCTAAAAAAACAGTAATATAGATGGACGTGCTCTAACCCTATTTACATAATTTTCATAAGGTCAGCAATTCGAGTATGATTGGTTTGCTGCCAATATTTGGCTAGCCAAATATTGGCAATACCAATACTTGCCAACTATTGGCAACTTTGTGTGAGATAGGCAAGACAACTCGGTAACCTACCAAGTAGTAGCCAATAGTTGGCACAATGCATGCCAATTTTTGGCATCAAACCAATCATGCTCTTCATGCAAATAAAACTACATGAGGTTACTGATTGGTATGTACAATGAAACTTCCCCCAATTTTTTTGATAAACTTTTGCAGTACCCTGGGTAGTAAACTGAATGCCGACTTTCAGGTAATGATTTAGAGCAACATGGTTTGTTTTTCACCATTTTAGCAAACAAGCGATAAAATACAGTCCCCAGGAAACCCACTTTTCAGTTGTTGCCTAAATCGCTAAACTCCAAGGTAAGCGAACACCATCCCCTATGTGTTATATATAAAATTATAATGAATCAAGGATGGAATTTCTGCAATCAGTAGAAGTGGTATGCATGAACCTGACCGTGTTAGAAAAGAGAGCAGCATATACTAAAAGGTGAATGATGTTAACTACTAGTAGTACACTCAATTTGTATGAATATCTCACGATCCGATAGAACCCAAACAGAGTTACAACAAGAAGCGATGAGGAATTACATAATTGTTCTTTACATGCATAGAAGTACCAAACATAATTGTCACCATTCCTGACACTGCTCACCTCTAAGATCGATGGGCAGCCCAGAAGAGCTACCTTCTCCTGACACCGCTCTTACGGCGACAGCGCCGCTCCGGGAAGAACCAAGAGACCTGGAGCAGGAGATTCTGGGACAGTTCGCGAAGCTACCAGCGACGAGCGTCAGGTCGATCCGTGAGACGGCCGGCCTCGAGGTGAGCATGCTCTGAGAGGCCGAGACGCAGGGGCGTGCGGCCAGCATCTGCGCGCCGGCGGTTGCACAAGGGGCCATCGTCCGTGCTAGCAGCTACGAGCCTGTTCAGTCAGAACACCACAAATTCATCACAGCAAGAAAGGATCTCGCGACAAGGATAAAGGCACGGCCAGGATCAGCGACGCCGGCCGGAAACGGCAGCCCAGCTCGCAGCCCGTGCCCGGAGGATCTCGTCGGGCGAAACCAGCCGGCAAACGGCGCAGGGCAACAGCTCGGTTTCCGTGGATCGGGGCGGAGGTGAAGCGGGAGGCGGTGGCTTACCTCGGGAGAAGGCGGAATGCGTGAGGGAGGGATCTGAGGGGGGATGCGCGTGCCGTTGGTGAGCGCAGCAAGGTGGCGGCGATTCTGGAGCGGCGGGGAGAGCAGGTGGGAGAGTAATAGGGAGGAGGGGGCGAGGGGGTTTTCGATGAGACCGAGGGGGTGAAGCGGGCTCGGTTTGGCCGACCGCCGGAGTAGCTGAGAAACCGAGGGAGCCCTCTGCTCGTTTTTTTTAACACCTCTAAGGCCAACTCCACCGCGCGACCCCATCCCGTCCGGCTCCGTCCGTTTGAGGTAAAAGAAACAAACGAGGCAGCCCAGCGCGCGACGGTCCGGACCAATCTGGTCCGTTTTGTGTCCGAGCCAACCCATTTCGAGCACAAACATGCGCCGGTTTTGGGTCTCGGCGGACACCAAACGGACGCGTCGCTCGTCCACGTCGGGGCCGCGTGGCAGGCGGCCACCTACCTCCCACCCGCCAACATCAATGCGCACGCGCGGGTGGCCCCACTTGTCATCCGCCCAGGCGAACGGGCGCGGTCCTTCTTAAATGGGGAAGCCGTGGACCGATCGTCGTCCACACTGCCCCACTCCACCCCGCGGCCTCCTCGAAACCCGACAGCCCCAAACCCCCAAACCCTAGCCTCGAACTCGCCGGCCGGCCCCCTCGCAACCATGGGCCTATGGAACTACGGCCGCAAGGGGAAGCACGACCGCGAGGCCGGCTCCTCGTCGGGGCGCTGTCGTGGTTCTAAGTCTGACAGTAGAATAGGGGGATAGAAAAGGAGAGGCAAGATCCTAGCTATGGAGTAGTTGTATATGCAAGATGTTTACGAGTTCAGGCCCTTCTCGGAGGAAGTAATAGCCCTACGTCTCGGAGCCCGGAGGTGGTCGACTGGATTATGTGTGTATGAGTTACAGGGGTGCGAACCCTTTACACTGAGTAGGGGGGTGGCTTATATAGAGTCTGCCAGACCCCTCCGGCCCTCAGTTATGCAGGGTTTAAGGTACATTAAGACCTGTCGTTACTGGTAACGCCATACATAAAGTGATATGATAACCATAAAGACTACTTAATGACAGACCGTTCCTGTGCAGAGTGACTCTAGATTTCCTGGTGGTCGAGTGAATGGCTTCATGGTCGAGTGTCTTCGAGTCCGTCGAGTGAAATCCTTCCAGGTCGACTGAAAGGTAACTTCTTCTTAGAGATGTCCTTGGGGAGGGTATCATGGACAGGTCCATGACCCTACCCTAGGTACATGGCTTCCTCATTAGCCCCCGAATGGATCGAGGTTTGAGTGGGGAAAGAGTTGAGAACTCTTCCGACCCATTTTTCATGCTATGAGTATGTCTTGTTCTGGATCAATGAACTTAGGTGACGACACCAACTTCTTTTTCAGTCGCCTTGATCCATTCTTTGTATCCGTCGAGTGAGTTTTCTGTACTTGGAGATCTCCGAACGACAGAGCGGAGGAAATCTCCAGTCTGACAAGTTGCTCTGCACTTCGCGGATTTAGCGGGATCTGAATTTCGGGAAGCGCGCGAGGCGGAGGAGGCCGCGGTACTCGAATGGGATAAAGCAGGAACGCCTCGATCTCTGCGCCACCTTTTTCGCCATGTATCACGCGCGCGACTGTTGCGGGATTTGACAGGATCGTCCGGGCCTACCAGTCAGTCACTCGGAAGCAACCCCATATAAGGCGCCGGACGGGGGTTTTTGAACAGTGCGCCCTCATTTTCTTCCCTCATTTTCTTATCCCTCTCCCTCAGACTCTTCCGCCGCGTTCGCCTCCATCCCAGCACTGCTGCTCCGTGCGTGCTTCGCCGACGACGATGGTGAAGGAAAAGACGGCGGCTTTGGAGCGGGCGAAGAAGGCGACGGCGAAGGCGAAGGGAAGGGCGACCAGTCGGGGCGGATCCTCATCACGGGCCGGTCTGCCGCAGGGCTGGATCTAGAGCGACTGGATCCGCTCGACTATCCGTCAGAAGGATCTTGACGACCTGGCCAATGAAGGACTGATCCCCCATGGATCAGCGAGGCTTCCGGGGAAGGAGTGGCAGCCACAGCCTCAGGAGGGTGAGTGTGTCCTCTTGGCCACCCATGTTGATCGCGGATTTTCTTTGTCGCCCCACCCTTTCTTTCGAGGATTTCTGAACTTCTTTGGGGCACAACTCCACCACTTCACACCCAACTCCATAGTATATCTCGCTGCTTTCGTGTCCTTGTGTGAGAATTTCTTGGGTTGTCGACCCCATTGGGGCCTTTTCAAACACATTTTCACCTGTCGCTCCCAGACGGTGAAAAAGGCCAATCCGAGTGACGAGAAAACCCAAGTGATTCAGATGTGTGGGGGCCTTGGGGTTCAAATGAGAGGAAAAAGTGCCTTTCCAGCCATGGTCCTTCCCGAGTCGGTCCGAGGGTGGCAATCGACCTGGTTCTACTGCCAAGACTAGCCGACGCCAGGGCAGTCGACTGGACTCCCTCTTTTTTCCATGGACCGAGTGAGCAAGCCATCCTCTTTGAAGGTGGTCCCGGAGGAGAAGGCGCAGGTTAAGGTGTTGGTCGAGCGTGTAGTCCGGCTTATCCATGACGGGGTGACCGGCATGGATCTCTTGGAGGTCTTCCTCCGACAATGCATCCAGCCGCTTCAATATTGAGACCATCCGATGTGGATGTATTCTGGCACTGAAGACACCACTCGGATCCACCCGGAGGAGGTCGAGGATGCCACGCTGGAGAGGTGGATGACTGCCATCACAGGGAACAAGGATAACCCTCGAGGAGCTAGGAGGATTCCTCCACTCGACCAGTCATATGAAGTAGACAAGGTCCAATCTTGTATCTTTTATCGTGATCTTGCTTTCTCCAACCTGTTTGCTTAACATCGGTCGACTGACTTTTGTCTTGTTTGTTGTCTTCCAGGTTACTACCGAGATGTACTCGATGCCCAATGGGGCGCAAGAACAGATCGAGGAGGAGGAGGGAAGCGGAGGTGAAAGTCAGGAGGAGTGGCAATCTGATGGTGAGGAGGATGAAGAAGACGACGACTCTGGTGAAGAGGAGGAGGAGGAGGAAGAGGAGGAGGAAGTCGTCCCTCCCTGCACTGAAAGGCGATCCAAGCTCGCCCATGACCCCGCAGTCAAGCGTGGCAAAGCGACTGTGCCTGTTGGACAGTCGACGAAACACCCTCGGACGACCTCTCCGGTGCCGACTGAGAAAGCGCCGAAGCAACTCCGAGCGACGTCATCAAAGCCAACGAAGGCCCTGCCGAAGATGAGGATGGTGATTCCCACTATTTCCGGGTAATAGCAGAACTCGTGTTTTCTTGTTTGGCATGGGTAAATTCTTGGTCGACTCGTTAGCAAACCGACTGATTTCTGAAATCTGCAGTGTTGCTACTTCCGAGACCTTAGTCAGGAACGAGGACCAAGGAATGGAAGATGTTGCCACCTCCAACCTTGGTATGATCTCTGTAGTTTCGCTTTTGGTCGATTGAGTCTTCATTTTTAACTTTGAATCTTTCCTGTAGCCCCACCTCATGTCATTGATCTCCCTGATGATGACGATGAGGAGCCACTAAGGCAGAGGAGGAACAATAAGGCGCCTGCTGGCAAGACTGCTCAGGTTGCATCAGCACCTGAGACGCTAGTTCAGGAGGGAGGTAACGTCACTTGGACTTCCGTGTCGTTCGCTGTGCCGCTGACTAGTGCTCGACCTTCATCGTCAACTGCCGATCTGCCTTCCCTTTTCGCCACACACCACGTCCCGGAGGGCCAAGTGGATGCTGCTAAGGAGGCTATACGCCAGGCGGGGGTTATGATGGAGCAGGTGAAGGCGATTCGGGATGCCAGCCAAGCGGCTTATGATGCAAGCTCAGCTCTTCAGAGCAACGTCCAGGTAAGTTGGCCACCGCTTGTTCTGTTAGGATATGATAGCTAAAAACTCTTCTTTCTGAAGACCTTTGAATCTGTACACCCACTGGGTGTATCGATTGAATTTTTGGATTGGTGGGGGCACGCTGAGTGCACCCACTGGGTGTAGTCCCCGAGACTATGGTGGACTGCTGGTAGTCGACTGTAGTCTTTATACTTTGAATTTCTTCACTCTAACTTCTCCACTCGGTCTGGTCGAATGTAATCTTGGAATCAGTGGGGGCACGCTGAGTGCACCCACTGGATGTAGTCCCCGAGACCATGGTCGACTGCTGGCAGTCCACTAAGGTCTGAAGAACGTCTCTCTTTTTTTATGATACCGTGGCTGACTGCTGGCAGTTAGCTATTGTTTAGGATCATAACTTTTTGTCTCTTTCGGTCGACTGATCGAACTGAGTCGGTAGAACCAGTGGGGGCACGCTGAGTGCACCCACTGGGTGTAGTCCCCGAGACTACTGTTGGATATTTTGATTCGACTGTAGTCTTAGAAATGCTACAATTTTTCTCTTAGTCGCTCAGAAGCAACTTATCTTTGATGTTTGTTGACTGTCCTTTCGCAGAAATCTTGCGAGCTTGTGGCTCGCTAATACTGAGTTGGAAAACAAACATATCCAGCTCGAACTTGACTTGAAGCTTGTCCAGGAGAACTTCACGAAGGCGAAGGAGGAAGCAAAAGGTATGTTTGGTGAGAATCTTGACGACTGCCTTTATTTTTTGTCCATTCCTGATTCTGATCTCATTGTCACTTTGCAGATAAACTGAAGGAGGCTCTGAAGAAGAAGGACCTTGACCTCGCCGAGGCACAGAAAGCGGCTTCGGACAAGACGAAGCTCGCAGAAGAAAAGCTGGCTTCAGTCGGCAAACTTGAAGAGGAGAATACCAATCTGAAAGCTGCTCTGGACGCGGCCAACAAGGAGGTCAGCCATCTGAAGAATGACAAGATAGCCCTTAGTGACAAGGCTAGCGAATTGATGGGGAAGAAGAACGATCTGGAGTCTTATCTGGAAGGGCTCGCCAAGAAGTTATTCCTCATGCTTGAAGGTAATCTTTTCTATCCGACTGACTTATTATCGTTGACTCGTCATAGAACTGTTGGCTTAACTTCAAACTGTGCTTACAGAATTCTGTCAAAATTTCGAGGAGGAGACCAGTCGACTGGAGCCAAGCTTGGACCCCATTAACTCTCCTGTGAAGGACGAGGCTGCTATGAACGTGTTCCGACTGGAGTCTCGTGTTGTTGGGGTGGTTGACTACCTCGCTCGACTGAAGGTTGATGTGTCGCGGATCAACACGACCCTCTGGCCAAGAGAGACGCTTCACAATGACCTCGAGTCTTTAATGACTCGACTGAATGACGTTCCAGGTCGAGTGCAGGAATGGAAGAAGTCTTCCGCCAGGTGTGGTGCTGATGTTGCTCTGTCCCTGGTACGCATTCACTGCAAGGATGCTCGAGAGGACAAGCTAGCGTCCATCAGGGTGGCCAATACCAAGAAGCATGACTTCCAATCTTTCATGGAGACCTTCATTGCTGCTGCCACTCAGATTGCTGATGGAATCAACCTGGACCAGTTTGTTGCACCCTCCAGTCCTCCACCTGAGGAGTAAAAAACTTCTATGCCTCATCTTAAATTTGCCTCGGAATGCCGAGTGGTTTTGTAACCGATAAACTTTCATAGGCTTGACGCCTGAGCACTTCTGAATCTATTATCTGAACTTTGCTTATCATTAAATATACTTGCGCTCGCCTTCGAGCGAACTTTATCTTTCACTCGGAATACACTTCAACGTTTGAGATGCAGCTCTGAGGTGGAGAATCCAGTTGACCTGCACTTCACCATTTTTGCAGGTAGGGATGGAGCACAGATGGCAGTCGACCTGCGTCCCTATGGATCAGGATGGAATGCACACTGTATTTGTGGCGAGCTCAGAAGGAGAAGGTAGCAGTCGACCTACACCTCGTCATCCTTGCAGAGCGGAATAGATTAAGTACTTAGGCGAGCGCTGGGCTGCAGCTAAGCCCCCGAGTGGGAGGATTGCTCTCCACTCGGTAGGATTTTCAGATACTTAGGCGAGTATTGGACTGCAGCTAAGCCTCCGAGTGGGAGGTTTGCTCTTCACTCGGTAGGATTTTTAGATACTTAGGTGAGTACTGGACTGCAGCTAAGCCCCCGAGTGGGAGGTTTGCTCTCCACTCGGTAGGATTTTTAGATACTTAGGCGAGTACTGGACTGCAGCTAAGCCCCCGAGTGGAAGATTTGCCCTCCACTCGGTAGGATTTTTTGTGGCGTAGCTCCGAAGGAGAAGGTAGCAGTCGACCTGCACCTTGTCGTCCTTGCAGAGCGCACGTTGTATTTGTGGCGTAGCTCGGAAGGAGAAGGTAGCAGTGGACCTGCACCTCGTCCTCCTTGCAAAGCGCATGTTGTATTTGTGGCGTAGCTCGGAAGGAGAAGGTAGCAGTCGACCTGCACCTCGTCCTCCTTGCAGAGCGCTCTTGTATTTGTGGCGTAGCTCGGAAGGAGAAGGTAGCAGTCGACCTGCACCTCGTCGTCCTTGTAGAGCGCACATTGTATTAAATACTTAGGCGAGTACTTGGACTGCAGCTAAGCCTCCGAGTGGGAGGCTGGCTCACCACTCGGTAGGATTTCAAACACTTAGGCGAGTACTGGACTGCAGCTAAGCCTTCGAGTGGGAAGCTGGCTCACCACTCGGTAGGATTTCAAACACTTAGGCGAGTACTGGACTGCAGCTAAGCCTCCAAGTGGGAAGCTGGCTCACCACTCGGTAGGATTTCAAACACTTAGGCGAGTACTGGACTACAACTAAGCCTCCGAGTGGGAAACTGGCTCACCACTCGGTAGGATTTCAAACACTTAAGCAAGTACTGGACTGCAGCTAAGCCCCCGAGTGGGAGACTGACTCACCACTCGGTAGGATTTCCAAGTACTTAGGCGAAATGGATTCGCAGCTAAGCCCCCGAGTGGGAGGCTGGATCACCACTCGGCAGGGATTTTTTTACAAACTTAGGCGAAACGGATTCGCAGCTAAGCCACCCACTGGGGGATTTCTCATGTAAACAAAGTAACAACAATCACTGGGAAAATTATAACACTCTTGTCTTTGATAAATAAACTACAGAAGTACCTTTATTACATCTCATCCGAGTGAATACTTAAGTATAAAAGGGGCGGAGCAGCTCTGCATTCCAAGCTCGAGGCTCGTCAATCTGGTGATCGACATTGTAAAGACAGTACGCTCCATTGTGGAGGACTTTGGTGACGATGAAGGGACCTTCCCAAGTAGGAGCAAGCTTGTGTGGCTTCTGCTGATCCACTCGGAGAACCAAATCTCCTTCTTGGAAGGCTCTACTCTTCACGTTTCTGGCATGGAATCGATGCAAGTCCTGCTGATAGATAGTCGACCGGACCATGGCCATCTCTCTTTCTTCTTCTAGAAGGTCGACTGCGTCTTGCCGGGCTTGCTCTGCTTCATCTTCAGTGTAGAGTTCGACTCGGGGTGCATTATGAAGCAGGTCACTCGGCAGGACTGCTTCAACTCCATAAACCAGAAAGAATGGAGTTCGCCCAGTCGACCGGTTAGGAGTGGTCCTCAATCCCCAAAGAACTAAAGGAAGTTTGTCGACCCATGCTCCTGCTGCATGCTTAAGATCACGCATCAACCGAGGTTTCAGTCCTTTGAGAATTAGACCATTTGCTCGTTCCGCTTGACCATTCGACTGGGGATGAGCGACTGAAGCATAGTCGACTCGTGTGCCTTGAGAGGCGCAAAAGGCTCTGAATTCATTGGAATCGAAGTTTGACCCATTATCAGTGATGATGCTATGTGGAACTCCATATCTGAATATCAACTCTCTGATGAAGCTGACAGCAGTGCCGGCATCGAGATTCTTGATAGGTTTAGCTTCAATCCACTTAGTGAACTTGTCGACTGCCACCAGTACATGGGTGAAGCCGCTCCTGCCAGTTCTCAGTGGTCCAACCATATCCAATCCCCACACAGCGAAGGGCCAGACGAGTGGAATGGTCTTCAAGGCTGAGGCGGGCTTGTGTGACATATTGGAATAAAATTGACATCATTCACACTTGTCGACTATTTCCTTTGCCATTTCATTTGCTCTTGGCCAGTAAAATCCCGCTCGGTATGCTTTAGCCACAATGGTCCGAGAGGACGCATGGTGACCACAGGTCCCCGAGTGGATATCGTCAAGGATTATCCGACCTTCTTCTGGTGTTATACATTTCTGACCGACTCCAGTCGCGCTTTCTCTATACAACTGTCCCTTTATCACGGTAAAGGCTTTGGATCGACGGACAATCTGTCGAGCCTCTTCTTCATCCTCTGGAAGCTCTTTCCTTAGGATATACGCGATGTACAACTCTGTCCAGTCGGGAGTGATGACCAAGACTTCCATGATCAGGTCGACCACAGCTGGAACTTCAACTTCAGTGGGATCTGTGACACTTTTTGGCTGTGGAGCTTCTTCGGTGAAAGGATCCTCTTGAACTGATGGTGTATGGATGTGTTCCAAAAACACATTACTGGGAATGGCTTCTCTTTTGGAACCTATCTTTGCCAAATCATCAGTCGCTTGATTTTTCAGTTGGGGTATATGATGGAGCTCTAACCCCTCGAATTTCTTCTCTAGCTTTCTCACTGCATTGCAGTAACCAGTCATGGCTGGGCTTCTGACGTCCCACTCCTTCATCACCTGATTAACCACCAAATCTGAGTCGCCATAGACCATGAGGTGACGGACGCCGAGTGAAATGGCCATACGCAACCCATACAGAAGTGCTTCGTGTTCTGCTTCATTGTTGGAGGAATCAAAGTGGATCTGGAGCACATATCTAAGCTTATCTCCTCGGGGGGAAACCAACACTACCCCAGCACCGGGACCATTCAACATCTTAGAACCATCAAAGAACATGGTCCAGTGCTCCGAGTGAACTTGAGTCGGTAGCTGCTGTTCAATCCACTCGGCGATGAAATCTGCTACTGCTTGGGACTTGATGGCTTTCTTTGCCTCAAACTTGATATCAAGGGGAAGGAGTTCAATCGCCCATTTCGCCACTCGACCAGTTGCATCTCTGTTGTGCAGAATCTCTGACAATGGGGCATCGCTGACGACTGTAATGGAATGGTCAGAGAAGTAATGAGCAACCTTCTTCGTGGTCATATAAATCCCATATACAAGCTTCTGATAATGAGGGTATCTTTACTTTGATGGGGTCAATACTTCAGAAAGATAATATACTGGGCGCTGAACTTTGAAGGCTTTTCCTTCTTCTTCCCGCTCGACCGCAAGTACTGTACTCGACTTGTCCTGTGGCTGCAATGTAAAGCAACAAAGGCTCTTTGCTGATTGCGGCAGCAAGCACCGGCTGGGTGGAGAGCAGAGCTTTTAGCTCTGCAAACGCTGCATCAGCTTCTGGAGTCCACTCGAACTTGTCTGACTTCTTCATCAGTCGGTAAAGAGGCAATGCCTTTTCACCGAGACGGGAGATGAATCGACTTAAAGCGGCCAAGCATCCAGTAAGCTTCTGGACATCGTGCACACACACAGGGCATTTCATTCGGAGTATAGTACCAACTTTTTCTGGGTTGGCGTTGATTCCTCGTTTGGAAACGAGAAAACCAAGTAACTTTCCGCCAGGAACTCCGAATGTGCATTTTGATGGATTAAGCTTGATATTGTACCTCCTAAGATTGGCAAATGTTTCAGCAAGGTCAGTCAACAGGTCGGAACCCTTCCGTGATTTGACCACAATATCATCCATGTACGCTTCCACATTCCAACTGATTTGAGTGAGCAAACACTTCTGAATCATCCTCATGAACGTGGCTCCGGCATTTTTAAGGCAGAATGGCATGGTGACATAGCAGAAGCACCCGAATGGAGTGATGAAAGCTGTTTTAATTTCATCGGGTCCATACAGACGGATCTGATGGTAACCGGAATAGGCGTCTAGAAAAGACAGGCGCTCACATCCTGCAGTTGAGTCGACTATTTGGTCGATGCGGGGGAGAGAAAAATGATCTTTCGGGCAGGCCCGATTTATATGTTTAAAGTCAATGCACATACAAAGTGACTTGTCCTTCTTGGGGACCATGACAACATTAGCGAGCCACTCGGAGTGGTAAATCTCTCGGATAAACTCCGCTGCTAAGAGCCGAGCCACCTCCTCGCCAATGGCCTTTCTCTTCTGGACGGCGGACCGTCGAAGGTGTTCTTTGACAGGTTTTACCTTTGAGTCGACTCGTAGATGATGCTCAGCCAGCCCCCTGGGAACACCCGGCATGTTAGCAGGCTTCCATGCGAAGATGTCCCAGTTCTCACGGAGGAACTGGATGAGCGTTTCTTCCTATTTGGAGTCGAGTGATGTGGAGATATGAGTTGGAGCAGCACTGGGGTCGGTCGGGTGAATGTGAACCGGCTTTGTCTCACTGGACGACTGAAATGCTGACTCTGTAGCGGGCTTCTTGGCTCGCAACAAATCACTCGGATCTGCAGTTTTCTGGTATTCCTGTAGCTCTACTACTGCCATCTGAGCATTAGCGATCTTTGAGCCCTTCTGAAAGCACTCTTCTGCCTTTTTGCGATTGCCAGTAATGGTGATCACACCTTTGGGACCAGGCATCTTCAATTTGAGGTACACATAACATGGTCGAGCCATGAAGCGTGCATAAGCTGGCCTGCCTAAAATAGCATGATAAGCACTCTGGAAATCCACAACTTCAAACGTCAACTTTTCTTTGCGGTAATGCTTTGAATCACCGAAAACCACATCGAGAGCAATTTGGCCGAGTGACTCAGCCTTCTTCCCAAGAATGACTCCATGGAAACTCATGTTGCTAGTACTAAGTCTGGACACTGGAATGCCCATTCTCTTCAGCGTCTCCGCATACAATATGTTCAGGCCACTGCCACCATCCATCAAGATCTTAGTCAGTCGAGTGCCTTCGATGGCTAGGTCGACCACCAAAGCTTGCCTCCCAGGGGTGGCAATGTGTGTCGGATGATCAGACTGGTCGAATGTGATGGCACTCTGAGACCATTTCAGATAACTGGGAGTTGCCGGAGCAACCATATTTACCTCACGGTTGATAACTTTCAATCGAATTTTGCTTTCAACATCAGCAAAAATCATCAAGGTGGAATTGACCTGGGGGTATCCATCATCACTATCTTCTTTGTCCTCAATTTTGTCCGACTCCTTTTCCTTATCCTTGGATTGTTTTCCCTAGAATTGCTGGATCAAGAGCCGACACTGTCGAGTGGTATGTTTCGGGTAAATGAATTTACCCTCCTCATCTTTCTTCGTGTGGATGTGGCACGGCAAATCCATCACGTCGTTTCCTTCCTTATCTTTCACCTTCTTGGGGTTCCAAGACCCTTTGGGCTTTCCTTTAAATTTTCCTTGAGTCACAGCCAAGGCTTCTCCAGGAGCAGCTGGCTCAGCTTTCCGCTTTTGTTTCTGATTGGAGTTCCCTCCCCCGGTTTCATGAGCGGTTGGCTTGTACTTGCCACTCCGGAGCCGATCCTCTTCTTCACCATTGGCATACTTGGTGGCAATCTCCATCATTCGACTCGGGGTCATGTCTCCGGTCTGACCAAATTACAAACTTAGCTATCTGTTCTCGATGCCTTCCTTGAAGGCACAGACTGCCTGGTGATCAGATACATTCTCCACCGTGTGATGCAGTGTGATCCACCTCTGGATGTAATCCCTCAGAGTCTCATTCGACTTTTGTACACAAACCTGCAGCTCTGTCAACCCTGCTGGTCGCTTGCAAGTTCCTTCAAATGTTCTGACAAACACTTGGGCAAGATCTTCCCAAGTGTAAATGCTGCTAGGTGCCAAGTGATTCAGCCATGCTCTGGCCGAGCCCTCCAACATAAGAGGTAGGTGTTTCATGGCCACCTCATCATTGCCGCCACCAATCTGAACAGCCACTCGGTAATCCTCAAGCCAAGTATCGGGCTTGGACTCACCAGTGAACTTACTGACTCCAGTCGCCAACCTGAAGTTGGGAGGAATCACCGCGGCCCTGATGGCTCTGCTAAAACACTCTGGTCCTGAGACGTGAACTCTGCTGCTGGTGGGCACATCTCTGTCATGGCCTTCTCAGTGAGCTCTGTTCCGGTCAACCAAACCTTGCACGATAATGGATCTCGCGTCAAAGCCTGGTTCTCTGGGGTCGACTGGAACCCTTCACCCAACATTTGTGCTGACGTCTGTCATCTTGCTGTCGAGGAGCGTACGACACACCCCTTGGGGGAGGAGTGGGCACTCGACGTTGATCATCGCGATCGAATCGGTCATCATACTGATCATGCCGACCTCCACGTCCCTCACACCTCGGGGGCGATCTCGGGCTATGGGCCGATTGGACTGTATTCGCAGCGATGGATCTACTATGAATCCTGTTTCGCGACTGCGATACAGCTGAATTCTGATCTCCTGCTGCCCGGAGCAAATCTTTGATCTGTAACAAGCCTCTGCCAGCCTCTAACTGGGAGGGCTGAATCGACTCTGCTATATGGGCCGCAGCTGCTAGATTCTGGATCGGAGTTCGATATACTTGAGTCAGTTGCGGAAAGAGTTAACGTCGACTGGAGTCTGGAACTCGTTGCCGCGCGCGCTCGTCGAGTGCTCGCTGGAGGTTCTCCAGTCGAGTGCGCTCAGCCAAGTTGGCCAACCGCGCGTCCTCCAAGGCACGAGCCTCGGGGGTTTCTCCAACGATAGGAGTATGCAGCGCATCCATGTTCTGGTGGCGAAGATCTTCCCTTTGTAGCGACGTGAGGGGCTCGGTCTGATATTCTTCGTGGGCGTGCGCCGGATCGCCTCTGCTATCGACTCCGTCGGTGCGGGGAAAACCGGGAGGACTGCGTGGTCCATTGACCATCAGAACCTCCGCCGCTAGATCACTGCTGTCGCACTCGGATGCAGTCTCTATGGAGCCAGTCGACAGGTCGAACAGGCCGTAGAGAGATTCGTCGGGCTCGATCGCCGCGACTTGGGGGGTGGCCGACTGGCGAGCCACCGCGTGTCTCACCCACCGCTGAAGCCTCGACCGACCGGAGCGCTTGCGCCGGCAGGAGACAGGGAGGGAGGACGACACAGGGGTCGACCGATACTGGGTCTACGGTTGCCGCAGGAGGACGCCGCGGGCGCATGCACGGAAGTGCGTGGCCCCACGGGCGGGGATCACGTCGATGTTGAGCGGAGCCTCCTGAAGCCAAGCGGAGTCGTCGGCGATGAACGTGAGCGCGCCGAGATGGATCTCATGGCCCTCAACCAAAACTCCGCCTGAAACCATGATGAAGGGGATCGGAACAATCGCAACTTCTCCAATAGGTCGCTAAGACACCGGCCCCAAGGTGGGCGCCAACTGTCGTGGTTCTAAGTCTGACAGTAGAATAGGGGGGTAGGAATGGAGAGGCAAGATCCTAGCTATGGAGTAGTTGTATACGCAAGATGTTTACGAGTTCAGGCCCTTCTCGGAGGAAGTAATAGCCCTACGTCTCGGAGCCCGGAGGCGGTCGACTGGATTATGTGCGTATGAGTTATAGGGGTGCGAACCCTTTACACTGAGGAGGGGGGTGGCTTATATAGAGTCCGCCAGACCCCTCTGGCCCTCAGTTATGCAGGGTTTAAGGTACATTAAGACCTAGCGTTACTGGTAATGCCATACATAAAGTGCTATGATGACCATAAAGACTACTTAATGACAGACCGTTCCTGTGCAGAGTGACTCTAGATCTCCTGGTGGTCGAGTGAGTGGCTTCATGGTCGAGTGTCTTCGAGTCCGTCGAGTGAAATCCTTCCAGGTCGACTGAAAGGTAACTTCTTCTTAGAGATGTCCTTGGGGAGGGTATCTTGGACAGGTCCATGACCCTACCCTCGGTACATGGCTTCATCAGGCGCCGCCTCGGCTCCGTGAAGAAGGAGAAGCCTCCATCACCACCGCGTCGGGCCCCCGCGCTGCCCGCATTCTCCATCGCCCCCACGACCGCCGGCGAGCGCGACTGGCACTATATCGAGGCCGTATGTCGCCGCTATTGGGAGACGAGGACGCCGCTTCCCTGAAACGACGTCCACCTCCCAAACAACTGGCATTTGTCGGCCGACCGTGTGCCGATCCTGCCGGTTGCGCGCCGCCAGGAGATCGAGCGCCATCGCCGCCTCCTCCCGGACTTTTGGGTTCTACGGTAGGGTGCGTCGACTGCAAATTAAAATTTTCCTACGCGCAGAACAAATAGGAACATGCTACGGGAGATGGATCACAGTTTGTTACCACTAGACGCGCAGTGCCGTGCAGCGGAAGAAGAGTTGGGGCAACGCGTCTGCGTGGATCGTCTCCTCCATGTTCAATCTCCCTTGAACAGCCGGTTGTCCGATCCCACGTACAAGTTCGCCGGAGCGGCGCAGGTGCACCGCCTCTAACAGTACCTGCGCGTGTAGGAGGAACACCGTGCGGCGGACTGCTAGGTCCGATCACACAGTCGGCGGCGAGTGGAGGTGTCTATTCGCAACACATGCAAACCCTAGTGATAGCGCCGAAGCAATCAATCGCATGAGTGTGCCGCACCCCACTTTATATATAGTCGTCCGTCGTGGGCTCAACACTTGGGCCTCGCACGGACCCTAAAGCCCATAAGTCTACTCGGCCACAATCCGAATACAGCTCGGATCACATCCGACCAGTGTCCTCGGATCCGACCTCGTAGGTTCCTCCCCTTAAGCGCGCGACCCTTTCGGTTCAAGCCGGCTTGGTCGCAGTTCGAATCACCTCCGAACTGCACGGTTGGTAGCGGCCTCTAGCAAGGCATGCCGAACACCAAGCAGACTATGAAGCTGATTAGCGAACCTGTACATCTCACTTCCATTCCTTTTGCCACACGATATATGCTATTGAGCTCAAGGCGAGTCTGTCATCCTTGTGCTAGCCCGACCTCTTTCTCGTTCCGGTGATGCTGACCATTATCCGGATTATCTCATAATCCTTGTCGCATGGCCATGCTTATCCTGGTCGGATCACACGAGGGGCCCAGAGTATATCTCTCCTGGTCGGAGGGGCAAATCCCATCTTGCTCGACCATGTCTCACAGCATGGGTCTGGACAAGCCTAAAACCTACCTTTGTAACTACCCAGTCATGGAGTAGCGTTTGGTCGGCCCAAAGCAGGTCTGTCACCATCTCGAGTACATGCGTCAGCTCAGGTCTTAGGGCATAGAACGTGTGTTGTACTAGAGACTCACAGATGACATATCGCTGCGTCTCATAGTTGGGTCTGTCCGACTCGGACCTTATCTCAACTCAGATCCGACTACGTCGGATCCGACCAGACCCTTCCAAGTCCATATTATCTGGTTAGCATCCAATGCTCCATGGCTAGTGAGACCAAGCCATCGCCCGTGTCATATGCTAGTCTAGTTGGCTGCGCGTCCACATAGCCCTTTCGACTAGGGACCTTTTAAGATAGTTATCATACAATGCATAGTCCCACAAACAAGTCACGTACTTGCTGATACACATCATTGATAATGTCCAAGGACTATCTTTATTCATAAACACATAGGGAATATCATCATACATGATTGCCTCTAGGGCATATCTCCAACACGGACGACCTATACTATGACGAAAGGTACACCCCCGACTCGCCCCTATGGGACACCTGGTTCTAGGACGAGCATGACACGCGGCGGGCGTCCTTCTTCGCCGGCACGTCTACGGGGCCGCGACGGCCACGTCCAGAGCGCCGAGCAGCTGCTCCCCAGGTGCGCGGCCTCACGTCCACGTCGTCGCCTTCCCCGTCTCTGTCACCACCTCTACCTCCTCGCATGACAGCGAAGGAGGAGGCCCATCTCATGGCGCGTGTCATGGAGGACTCCATGCGGACGCATGATGAGCGCCAATGGAGGGCCTCGAGGAGATGACGACCCTCTCCGCAGCCAGCGACGTCGCCATTCCCAAGCTAGAGATGGTGGCGAAGGAGGAGGTGATGGAGGAGCCGCCGGTGGCCGCGTTCCACCTGGGCCTGGTGGGCCAGCACTGGAGCTGGTCGTGCACTGCTCTGGAGATGGCGGATGCCATGGGGGGCATGAACTGGTGCCCCACGCCGCCGCAGTCACCGGAGCGGGACGCTTCGCCATGGGAGGAGGTGGTGCAGGCACCTGCCACCTTCCAGCTCGCCGTCCCCGTGCACCACGGACCACCGGCCCACCTCTGAACGCCGCCAGACTACATCGACCTCGTCAGCGACGACGACGACACCGGCGGCCACTGAAGACGGCGACAGGTGCGGCAGGAGCGCGTGGGTGGCGTTTTTTATTTTGTTTTTATGTTAATTATGGTACTGGGCCGTTAAGTGAACCGTGAAACTGGGCCGTTTTGTGGCCATGACCCCTCAACTTGTGTTTTAAGTTTTTTAACTGCGTTTATTTATTTATTTAAGTCATTTTATTTTGGTTTTTCTATTTTTTATCACGTCCAACACGAACATGATTTGGGGTGCGTCCGCGCGCTGGGCGCACCCATGACCAAACGGACAAAGGCGGACATGGGCGAACCCATTGCCGCCCCAAAGGGACAAAATCCGACCAAACCGGACGTTCATTTGGGGTCGTGCGGTGGAGTTGGCCTAACGCTTTATTGATACTCATAAAGACAATTACTGGTACACTGATTTGTACCTAAGATCCAAGAAAATACAAAGTAACTCCTAGGACTAAGAATTAAAATGAAATCTCTTGTAATTATCTTCTTCGCGGTATCAATCGGTGCTCAAAGAAATACTCTAAAGACTTTGGTAAAGAGGCTGCAATTAGATTAAGCGATGATTTTGTCACTTTTTCACCCGCACGAACATTAACAATAATGGTTTTTGAAAG
This sequence comes from Triticum aestivum, assembly GCF_018294505.1. Taxonomy (NCBI): domain Eukaryota; kingdom Viridiplantae; phylum Streptophyta; class Magnoliopsida; order Poales; family Poaceae; genus Triticum; species Triticum aestivum. Next base: position 483,606,041 of record NC_057813.1, read on the forward strand.
CGTCTTGAGTCGCCCATCTAAAAAGATGGGAAGCCTTGATCAATGAACGTACTTGGGCCGGGGATGAACCTCTAGAAATGCAGGCCGTTGAATCACTATATCTTCACCATGGTGTCGATGAAAGATTTCACCTCCACAAAGAACCAAACCAACAAAAAAATCTTGACACAACAACATAAACTCATCAGATCTGAATAATCAAATCTGCGAGGACAGAAAACTCTCTAACCTCATGGCACCGCCAAAAGAACGAGAGGAAGTTTATTCTCACAAAAAAATGAGGATCACTAGGTGCTGACAAAGAACATAGATGTCTTGAAGATCCGAGGTCACCCACCTCTTAGCGCCAGATGGCAGTTGAAAACAAGGGGACCAAAATTCCTTAGATGGCGACGATGACGGTTGAGGGAGTTCCGGACTAGGGGGTGTCCGGATAGCCGAACTATCATCATCGGCCGGACTCCAAGACTATGAAGATACAAGATTGAAGACTTCGTCCCGTGACCGGATGGGACTTTCCTTGGCGTGGAAGGCAAGCTTGGCGATACGGATATGTAGATCTCCTACCTTTGTAACCGACTCTGTGTAACCCTAGCCCTCTCCGGTGTCTATATAAACCGGATGACTGTAGTCCATAGGACGAACAACAATCATACCATAGGCTAGCCTCTAGGGTTTAGCCTCTTTGATCTCGTGGTAGATCCACTCTTGTAACACACATCATCAATATTAATCAAGCAGGACATAGGGTTTTACCTCCATCAAGAGGGCCCGAACCTGGGTAAAACATCGTGTCCCTTGTCTCCTGTTACCATCCGCCTAGATGCATAGTTCGGGACCCCCTACCCGAGATCCGCCGGTTTTGACACCGACATTGGTGCTTTCATTGAGAGTTCCTCTGTGTCGTCACCGATAGGCTCGATGGCTTCTTCAATCATCATCAACGACGCAGTCCAGGGTGAGATCTTCCTTCCTGGACAAATCTTCGTATTCGGCGGCTTTGCACTGCGGGCCAATTCGCTTGGCCAACTGGAGCAGATCGAAAGCTACGCCCCTGGCCGTCAGGTCAGATTTGGAAGTTTGAACTTCACGGCTGACATCCGTGGGGACTTGATCCTCGATGGATTCGAGCCACAGCCGAGCGTGCCTCACTGTCGCGGCGAGCATGATTTAGCTCTGCAGCCGGACAGTACCCTGGAGGCCACACTCGAAACCGCTCCGATCTTCAATTCGGAGCCGGCTGCGCAGATCGGGGACGGATGGCTAGACACCGCCTCGGGGGCTGCAACCTCTACGGTGATAGAGCCGAACACTGATCTTGTCCCTCATAAAGCTCGCGACTCCAAGGTGCCGGACTCCTTGCCGGACTT
>NC_057813.1:483607799-483626913 GCF_018294505.1 Triticum aestivum
GATCGAATCTGATTGGGCGCCGATCATGGAGTTCACCGCGGCGGACATCTTTCAACACTCACCTTTTGGTGACATCTTGAGTTCGCTAAAGTATCTCTCGTTATCAGGGGAGCCCTGGCCGGACTGTGGTCAGGACGGTTGGGATGCGGACGACGAAGAAATTCAAAGCCCACCCACCACCCACTTGGTAGCCGATGTCGACGATTTAACCAACATGCTAGACTACGACTCCAAAGACATCGACGGTATGGACGACGATGCCGGAGACGAACAAGAACCAGCGCCTACCGGGCACTGGAAAGCCACCTCATCATATGACATATACATGGTGGATATCCCAAAGGATGGGAATGGCGAAGGAACTGAGGAGGATGACCCCTCCAAGAAACAGCCCAAGCGCCGGCGTCAGCGGCGCTGCTCTAAATCCCGCCACAGCAAGAATGAAGATTCCGGCACCGGAGATAACAATACACCGGACAGTGCCGAAGACAATCCACCCCAGCAAGATCCAGTGCAGGAGGATGGAGACGCCAGCCCTCATGAGAGAGCGACAGAAGAAGAGGTAGAGGATTATATGCCTCCTTCCAGAGACGAAGCAAGCCTCGACGACGATGAATTCGTCGTGCCCGAGGATCCCATCGAACAAGAGCGTTTTAAATGCAGGCTTATGGCCACGGCGAACAGCCTCAAGAATAAGCAGCAATAGCTTAGAGCTGATCAAGATCTGCTAGCCGACAGATGGACTGAGGTCCTCGCGGCCGAAGAGCATGAGCTCGAACGCCCCTCCAAAAGCTACCCTCAACGCAAGCTGCTCCCCCGATTAGAGGAGGAGGCTTACAAACCCGCATCACCAGGAGACAATACGGCTGACCGACCACCCCGTGGTCGCGACAGAGAGGCCTCTAGGCCCTTCACTAGACCCGTACCCCGGCATCGCTCGAAAAGCACACGGCCACAGGGGAACACTCCGGACTTGCGAGATATATTGGAGGATAAGGCAAGACAATCAAGATCGATCTATGGATCATGTGGGCATCCCACGATACGTGACGACAACCGTCACGCCGGACACAGTAAGTCCAGCCGGGCCGAACAAAATAGACCAAGCTCCCTTGAGCTCCATCGTGATATCGCCCAGTACAGAGGCGCCGCACACCCACTATGCTTCACAGTTGAAGTAATGGATCATCAAATCCCCGAAGGGTTTAAACCCGTCAATATTGAATCTTATGATGGCACAACAGACCCCGCGGTTTGGATCGAAGACTATCTCCGTCACATCCACATGGCCCGCGGTGACGATCTTCACGCCATCAAATACCTCCCCCTCAAGCTTAAAGGACCAGCCCGGCATTGGCTCAACAGCTTGCCAGCAGAGTTAATTGGGAGTTGGGAGGACCTGGAAGCCGCATTCCTCGATAACTTCCAGGGCACTTATGTGCGACCACCAGACGCTAATGACCTAAGCCACATAATTCAGCAGCCAGACGAATCGGCCAGACAATTCTGGACACGGTTCTTAACCAAGAAAAACCAAATCGTCGACTGTCCGGATGCGGAGGCCCTCGCGGCCTTCAAGCATAACATCCGCGACGAGTGGCTTGCCCGGCACCTGGGACAGGAAAAGCCGAAATCCATGGCAGCCCTCACATCACTCATGACCCGCTTCTACGCGGGTGAGGACAGCTGGCTAGCACGCAGCAACAACCTCAGCAAAAATTCTGGCAGTCCGGATTTCAAGGACCGAAATGGCAGGCCGCGTCGTAACAAAAACAAATGCAGCATTAACAGCGACAATAGTGAGGATACGGCAGTCAATGCCGGATTCAGAGGCTCTAAACCCGGTCAGCAGAAAAAGCCATTCAAAAGAACTACTCCGGGTCCGTCCAATTTGGACCGAATACTCAACCGCTTGTGCCAGATACACGGCACCCCTGAAAAGCCAGCTAACCACACCAATAGGGACTATTGGGTATTCAAGCAGGCAGGCAAGTTAATTGCCGAAAACAATGACAAGGGGCTGCATAGCGATGACGAGGAAGAGACCCGACCGCCGAAAAACAGAGGACAGAAGGGCTTCCCCCCATAGGTGCGGACGGTGAACATAATATACGCAACGCACATACCCAAAAGGGAGCGGAAGCGTGCACTCAGGGATGTCTACGCGATGGAGCCAGTTGCCCCGAAGTTCAATCCATGGTCCTCCTGCCCGATCACTTTTGACCGAAGGGACCACCCCACCAGCATCCGCCACGGCGGATTCGCCGCACTGGTCTTAGACCCAATCGTCGATGGATTTCACCTAACCAGAGTCCTGATGGACGGCGGCAGCAGCCTAAACCTGCTTTACCATGATAAAGTGTGCAAAATGGGCATAGACCCCTCAAGGATTAAACCTACCAAAACGACCTTTAAAGGCGTCATACTAGGTGTAGAAGCCAATTGTACATGCTCAATTACACTGGAAGTGGTCTTCGGATCCCCGGACAACTTTCGAAGCGAGGAGTTAATCTTTGACATAGTCCCGTTCTGCAGCAGCTATCATGGCTTGCTCAGACGTACCGCGTTTGCAAAGTTCAACGCGGTGCCGCACTACGCATACCTCAAGCTCAAGATGCCAGGCCCTCGAGGAGTCATCACGGTCAATGGAAACACTGAACGTTCTCTCCGCACGGAGGAACATACAGCGGCTCTCGGGGCAGAAGTGCAATGCAGCCTCTTAAGGCAATTCTCGAGTCCGGCCGTTAAGCGGCCGTACATAGCTAAGCGCGCCCGGAGTAACTTACAACAAGACCACCTGGCACGTTCCAAGCACGCGTAGCAGTGCAGCCCCAACCCCAGCCCCTGCGAAACGTCAAAGCAGGTCCTTCGCGTACACCATTACGCTCCGAAGATACCATGGGCATGGGGAGAGGGGCACGACCACGATAAGCCCAGATTGCGGCTCAACCACACCAGGGGCTCTCAAGTGTGTCGTTCCTTTTTCTTTTCTTTTTACCTTTTATTTTTTACCCACATGACTCCGTTTGTCAGAGGCCCTGTCCGGCAGCAGACCTGCCGAACTCACGATGCAACAGCCAGGGAAGGATAAAGGCTACAACGAATATACAGATGGTCTCCATTACGAGCATTTTTATACACCAATCCGCAGCCTACCCCTAGAGGGGGACATGTTTAACAGTCCCATCCCTTTCTTATCGCACTATTTGTATCGTTCTGCATTCATAGCAGCACTTATTGAATAAAACAATGCAACACCTTTTTGCTTATAATTGCATTTCTTTTTCATACATATGTTCATTCACGGCATGTTGCATCCGTACACTTTGGTACGGCTAATATACACCAGGGGCTTATGTTTCCCGCATTATGGTGTGATGAGTCCGAACACTTCCACAAGTGCGGCACCCCGAACTTATAGCACTATATGCATCGGCTCCGAATCATGTCTTGGGTCAATAGTTGGGTTTGCCCGGCTCCCATGTTTTGGTACCTTACGTTCCGTTATATCGGCTAAGGTAGCACTGGGAGAACCACTGCGATTGCGCCCCGGTTGAGCTGGGTTAACGCCTCAGTGGAGAAAGCTAAAACTGACGTCATGATGAGGTGAGAGCCGGTCGCTGTTCGAGAGGTTTTTTGCAAGTCCTTAAAGACTTATGCCGCTTAGAGCGAGGAGCCGGATACTGTCCGGCCAAGGCGTGGATAGCGCCCCAAATTCGGCCTTCCGAAGACTAGGGGCTTCGCCAAAATTTAAAATTATAGAATTCTATGGCTAAGTGAGAGTGTTCAAGCATTATAAGTCCGGTTGCCTTGTTCGCTGTGTTGAGCGCCTCCCTAGATGGACCCAAAAAAGGGGACAAGAGCGCTCAAATTTATCCCGAACACCCCAGCACTCGTGGCATGGGGGCTGAAGCCGACGACTTGCCATCTCTCAGATTTGATAAATAGCCGCACAGAAGGTAATATTTTAAATTAACAAGCGTTGCTTAGCGCATATGAACTAAGTTTTCAGTGCACAGGATAACAAAATGCGAGTCTACTCAAATATTACATCTTTGGAGCACTCACCCGCAATAATGCGGGCGCCCTTCAGCACACTCTTATAATACATCTCGGGCATGTGATGCTCCTTGCCCTCTGGTGGCGGGTCCGTCACAAGCTTTTGGGCATCCATCTTGCCCCAGTGCACCTTTGCGCGGGCAAGTGCCCGACGGGCACCCTCAATACAGGCGGAGTGCTTGATGACTTCAACCCACGGGTACGCATCCACCAGCCGCCGCACCAGGCCGAAGTAGCTCCCAGGCATGGCCTCCTTAGGCCACAGCCGAACTATGAGGCCCTTCATGGCCTGTTCGGCCGCCTTGTGGAGCTCGACCAGCTGCTTCAGCTGGTCGCTAAGGGGCACCGGATGTCCGGCTTCAGCATACTGAGACCAGAAGACCTTCTCCGTCGAGCTCCCCTCCTCGGCCCGGTAGAATGCGGCAGCATCGGACACGCTGCGAGGAAGATCTGCGAATGCTCTTGGAGAGCTCCGAATTCGGGTAAGCAACAGGTAATTAACACTCACATGCTTACTTTGCATGAAAAATGCCTTACCCGCTGCTATTTTATTCACCGCCTCAATCTCCTGGAGGGCCTTGTAGGCTTCGACCTTAGCGGCTTTGGCACTCTCAAGAGCCGTTGCAAGCTCAGACTCTCGAGTCTTCGAGTCACGCTTCAAGATCTCATGTTTTTTCACGAGATCCTGGAGCTCTTGCTGTACCTCCGCCACCCGCGCCTCCTGTTTCTCTCGCTCGGTGCGCTCCGCGGCCGCATTGCGTTCGGCCGTGGCCACCGCCTCCTTCAGGGTCGCCACCTCGTTAGTGGCCCCTGTAATACCCACATTATCCTTGTCATTTTTCTTGCAACCAAATCCTTTTCTGTAAGGTACAATTTTCATAAGGTATTCCTCACCTTCTTTTTCCTCAAGCTGCTTCTTGGCATGGCCGAACTCGTTCTCGGACCGCTTGAGGTTTTCCTTCAAAGTATTGACCTCCGCAGTCAGTGCGGTGGAGGTCAGCAGCACAACCTGCAATCCCATATTGACATATTTTTTATGACTCCTGCGTTTATCTTTCTAAAGATCCTCAGTCTGGCTTTTCTTTCCGAACATTGAACCGAGCATCAGGGGCTACTGTCTATGCGGTACCGTTTTACATATATTGAAATTCTTACCTCAAAGCCTGTTAGAAGGCTGCTGCAGGCTTCGGTTATCCCGCTCTTGGCGAGCTGAACCTTCTGAATCACCGCACTCATAACAGTGCGGTGTTCCTCTTTGATGGAGGCGCCGTTGAGCACCTTCAGCAAATTATCCGGCACCTCCGGTTGGACGGAGGCAGCCGGCGTCGCGGTCTTGCCCTTCTTACGAAGGGGTCGCCCGCCGGACTCCGGAGCCACTGTGGCCTCCGGGGCTGAGTCCGGTGCAAAGTCCGGGAGGTTGTCCTGTGACACCTCCGGGGCCTCCTCCTCCTGGCGGGTCCCTTCCTGGGATCCCACCTCGGCATCGTCCGCGGCACGGGGGGTGGAGGCAGTCGGAAGGGAATCCAAATCCGACGCACCCAAGGACCCGCTCGACGAAGTGGGAAGATCATCCTTGGGCGGACTGCAGGGTTGCATGCGGCATTAGAAAGACATTATGTGGCGAAAAGAAAAAACCTTGAAGTTATTCGGGAGTCCGGATACTTACGTTCTCGCCAGGGGCTTGGCCCTTGGAGGCCAGTCCTCGTCGTCGTCACTGGCGTTGGCGGAGCAGTCCGGGGGAAGAGTTTTTCCCTTCTTGGACCCTTCGGCCTCCCTTGTTGGGGAGGCCTTCCTTTTCTTCCCTCCCCCCGCTAGGGGAGAGGCTTTCTTCTTCTCCTCCTCGCCTTGGGGGGAGGAGTCGGCCTCGGATTCATCATCCGATAGCACCTGAAAACGGGAACTCTTCCGAGTCCCCGTGGCCTTCTTCTTGGCCTTCTTCTCCGGCACCACGTGGGGTGCCGGAGCCAGCAGCCTCGTTAGGCGGGCGTCCGCTGGGTCCTCTGGCAATGAGGCCGGACAGATAGTCCGTTCGGCCTTCGCCAGCCAGTCCTGTCAAAGGTAAAGGGAGTTTAGATCCCGCATAGAGTCAAACTATGGAAAACAAGTGGCAAAATCACTTACCTCGTCAGCTGGACACTGCGAGCGGAATCCGCGATCTTCGGTAGCGGATACGGGAGCCTCGGCGCCCTTGAACAGCACCTTCCAGACATCTTCGTACGTAGTGTTGAAGAGCCCGCTCAGGGTCTGGTGCTGCGCCGGATCGAACTCCCACATGTTGAAACCCCGTCATTGGCACGGGAGAATCCGGCGAATGAGCATGACCTGGACTACGTTGACAAGCTTGAGCTTCTTGTCCACCAGCTTCTGGATACAGGCTTGGAGTCCAATCAGCTCCTCCGAATCCCCCCAGATCCGGCCACTCTCTTTCCAGGAGGTGAGCCGTGTAGGGATGCTGGATCTGAATTCGGGGGCCGCCGCCCAATCGGCGTCACGCGGCTCGGTGATGTAGAACCACCCCGATTGCCACCCCTTGATGGTTTCCACGAAAGTGCCCTCCAGCCACGTAACGTGGGACATCCTGCCCACCATGGCGCCTCCACACTCCGCTTGGCTGCCCTTCACAACCTTCGGCTTGACACTGAAGGTCTTAAGACACAAGCCGAAGTGGGGCTGGATGTAGAGGAAGGCCTCGCACACGACGATAAACGCCGAGATGTTGAGGATGAAATTCGGGGCCAGATCATGGAAATCCAGGCCGTAGTAGAACATGAGTCCCCGGACGAAGGGATGAAGTGGGAAGCCCAGTCCGTGGAGGAAATGGGGAAGAAACACTACCCTCTCATGGGGCCTGGGGGTGGGGATGAGCTCTCCCTCGTCGGGGAGCCGGTGCGCGATGTCGCTGGACAAATATCCGGCGTCGCGCAGCTTCTGGATCTGCCCCTCCGTGACGGAGAAGGCCATCCACTTGCCTCCCGCTCCGGACATAGTTGGAGAAGGTTGAGGAGAGAAGTGCGGACTTGGGCGCTGGAGCTCGAGTTCGCGGAGATGGATAAGCCAAGGAGGAAGAAGGCGCAGGTAAAAGGGTTGGGTCTTTATCCCCTTATATGGGCGGACAAAAACATGTGTCCCCACCGGCCTGGTAAAACTCGCTTATCTCCCAAGCGTCACAATCAATGGCGCGGTTGGGTTACCCACGTCCGTATTGATGGGAATCCCGGAATAAGGGGAACACGATCTCTGCTTCGACAAGACATGCCAAGGAAACTACCTCGCTAAACGCGCTGAGGTGGAACAATAAAAACAATTCGAGTAAAGGCTTGGAAGTGGTGTGATGTCACGCCACAGAATACGTCAGCAGATTGATCTTGTGTAATATTATTCTCTCTACGGTGGTATGTGGAATTTATTTTTGCAGAGCCGGACACTATCCTGGTGTTCACAATCTTCTATAAATTATTCGGAGGAGGAACCCGCCTTGCAATGCCGAAGACAATATGCGCGCCAGACTCGTCGTCATTAAAGCCTGGTTCAGGGGCTACTGAGGGAGTTCCGGACTAGGGGGTGTCCGGATAGCCGAAGTATCATCATCGGCCGGACTCCAAGACTATGAAGATACAAGATTGAAGACTTCGTCCCGTGTCCGGATGGGACTTTCCTTGGCGTGGAAGGCAAGCTTGGCGATACAGATATGTAGATCTCCTACCTTTGTAACCGACTCTGTGTAACCCTAGCCCTCTCCGGTGTCTATATAAACCGGATGGCTGTAGTCCATAGGACGAACACCAATCATACCATAGGCTAGCTTCTAGGGTTTAGCCTCTTTGATCTCGTGGTAGATCCACTCTTGTAACACATATCATCAATATTAATCAAGCAGGACGTAGGGTTTTACCTCCATCAAGAGGGCCCGAACCTGGGTAAAACATCGTGTCCCTTGTCTCCTGTTACCATCCGCCTAGACGCACAGTTCGTGACCCCCTACCCGAGATCCGCCGGTTTTGACACCGACAACGGTGATACAAGAAATCCTAGCTAGCCGTCTACTGGGAGATAAACGGTTAACGGGAGCCCTCTGCTCGTTTTCCCTTTTTTTGTTCTCCGGGCTTTTGTCAGCAAAATTAAGCGATGACAAGTCAGCATCTTCTTCGCCCCCCGGGCCTGGCCCTGTGGCTCGCACAGAGAACTTCCACTGCAAACACACACACACACACACACACACACACATACAGCTCGACATTAAAACATACAACTCCACAAAGAAACAACACTCATTGCTCTAAAAAACACACACACTAAAAATAGAAAAGTGAAAAAAACTATAAAAAACCTAAATCTATTAACCAAACCAGCACTACATACACCCTAGGAAATAAAAAAGATTACATCAAAAACCTTGGGCCCGACCATCTTCTTTCTCCCGAACGGGTCGATGGTGTGCCGTCTCAAACCTCTCTATTGCCAAAGTCGGGTTTTCGTTGTTGATCGTGGATGAAAAGCCATCAAGGCTGCAGTCCTAGCGGACCAATGCCCGGATAAGAAATCATCGCTGGTAGAAGAGCCACATATCCAAAAGTCAAGCCTCTATTATTTCTCACATGCTTCACGTTGGCACCAGAGACCACACCAATGTGAAGGAGACGGGATTGAAGACCCACCTGCAAAGCAAAGACGCAAATGTTAGGTTGGCAAACCCTATAAGCCCTGACCTCATTGTAAACGATATCGTCAAAATGGGAAGAGCTCGAGGGGACCTTGTTCACCATGCTAATGTCGCCGCCACCACCAAGGACGCGCCAACATGAAACCCTAACCTAGCCTATCCACGAGCCGACATCAAGGCACCGATGTTACCCACCACTTACACCACCAAAGAGGTAGGTGTGGAGGGGCTCGCGGGATCAGCGCCAATGGTGGGCGGGTGGGGAACAAGGCTCTCTTCCTTATCGCATTTAGGGGTGGAAGAGAGAAAAAACTAACTTCATAACTAAAAGAATACAATTTGTACTAATAAGTTAAAAGTACGATGAATATATTGCTTAGTATACTAGTGTTGAAACTAAAAGAGAGAAAATATACTAACATGAAAAAATGTCACACCAAGACATTATCTCTTAGCTATATGAAGTCTTTCTCTCTCTCTCTCTGTGGTGGTGGTTGGGGGGGATCATACATGACAATGTTATTTGGTAAGATATTTCATCATTGCACATATCCCCATGTCCACGCCTCTATGTGGGACATATGTCGTTGCTATATTCGAGCATCTCCAACCAGACCCCCAAAATCAGACACATATGTTCGGATGGACAACTCAGACAAAAAAATCTCTTCAACAGAGGCCCACAAATCATCCTCGCATGCTTGGGTTGTTGGCAAACCGCCAAACCCAATCCATATTTGAACAGAAAATGGGCGTGTTCAAACAACCCGCCATGTCGGACCCAGCTCATACCGTACCACTTTCTCTCTTTCTTTTTCCTGACTTCCCTTTCTTTCTTTTCATCCCTCAATCATATGCATTTGTCTAGACAATTTGATGATCTGGGGACAGATGGTGGGTGAAATTTGCATGCACCTACACACATGCGTAATTTCCTCCATAAGAAAAGACCCCAGGCTCTCCTCCTCCCCCATCGGCGCCACTGCCAGTCCGCCCATCTCCGACCTTTGGGCGATGGAGGTGCGGAGGACCTCCCCAACCCTTCTGCGCCAGCGGGAGCGACCCTGCTCTCATTAGATGTCCCTCGGTAGGAATAATGCCTCCCATGTTTGACCATGTCCCGCTGATGCGTCTAGCATTGTTGGATCTTGCGGGATCCGATCAGTGTTGGTCTCCAATCGATCTGTTTGGATCAGGTTTTCGCTCGTCTTTGTTTGGATGTTTATAGGTTTGATCCTTTCAATCTACGACTCTCTTCATCGATCATGATTGCTGCTCTGGTGCGCTGGTCCCGTGGATCATTGCTAGGTGGTCCATGAACCTGATTGTAATTTTTGTTACCTCCGACGCTCTTTATGCTGCCATGATTGATTATGAATAAATTGAAAGTTTCTCTCGTAAAAAAATGATAATCATAATCAGCGGACGTTTGTCGCGAGCGATGGAAATTGCCAATATTTTGATAGCAAGGTTAGTTGTCATGAGGACGGCAATCATGACAATTTAAGTTTGCAAGCACGGCAATTTTCTGACAGAAAACAAACTGCAGTGAACTTGCCATGCTCGCTAACTGAAATTGCCATGCTCGATGAACACAAATGTCATCCCTCACAGTGAACGTTTGCTGGTTTTGGGGTCAATAAATAAATAAATGTTACATGTATGGACAATTGGTGTTTTCCAAGCATGTCCACGAACACTGTCGGGACAAGTCAATGAACATATGAGAGGTCGGATTAGCCCAGACCATGCTCTTACCCCTGCAAGAAAACAATTACGAGAGCAAGATGAATTGCCATTTGGTTTAAATAAGTGTCCAGGACATCATTTTTGTCCAGGAAATCAGCACATGCCAGCAGATCGATGATTACTACTAGCTCCCCTAAACAAACATGTAAACCATACTAGTACAAGTGTCATCAATCGTGACGCCATGCCGCCATTGGTGTGATGCAGACCAAATTACTCTCGACGCGCCCAATGCGCAGATCGAAAAGAGACACGACTTATGTCACGTCTCACGTGCATGTCGCTGGCGCTCTGACCCGTCTCCTCGTGTGTCGTTTCCGTGTCGTTCACGTCCGAGCACAGCTCGGACGTAAACGCCCCACTACTAGGAAAATGCCTACTAATGGTGCACCGGTTTTGCCTACTAATGGCGCATTACCAGTGCGCCATTAGTACCACGCCACTAGTATTCTTTACTAATGGCGCATCACTGGTGCGTCATTAGTATTTGGTATACTAATGGCGCACCAAGCAGTGCGCCATTAGTATGTAACACCATGCGTCATTAGTGTGCCTCCCGGGGGGTCATATGTAAGCATGTGCTTTGTCATACTAATGGTGCATTCTGTGTTGATGCGTCATTAGTATCATTTGGCATACTAATGGCGCACCTTGTGGTGATGCGCCATTAGTATGAATATTTATTTTTTTACTTTTCTGATTTTTGCACAGGTTATAAAATATATTATTGGACAGAATATAGACAACAACACACAGCAACATCAGATTCATCGAATACAATAGAAGATTAGTCTCCAAATACAATTCATCATATTAGTCTCCGAATTCAAAAGACCGAACAAAGATAAAACATTACAAGTCTCAAGACCGTGAGAATCGAGTTTGTCTTCACATTACAAGTCGATATCGATCATCTAAACTACCATCACATAGAAGAGAGCTGTGGTCATCACGATGAGCATCATCGCGATCAAACTGGTCTTCATCCGGTTCCTCCAACGCTCCCTCCTCTCTCCCGCTAGATAGCGGGCATATCTAGATTCGGCCTCCGCCCTAGTGGTATACCCTTTGTAACTGTTACCGCTAAAATGGTGAACCTGTCTCCGACACTCCTCCCAGTCATCATAGACTCCGGGAACCTTACCCTTGTACACGACATACGACGGCATCTCTATGCACAAGCCAAACAACAGACAATACATAAGCAATATGTAAGTATGCAACAAAAGGATCGGAAGAGAAAAGCAAGATATTAATAGCACGATTCATGGTCCTACTAATAAATAACATCGATTACATCTAAGTTGAACGACTGTCCAAACCAAAGAGACATACGAATTCATTAAAGTTTAATTACAACATGAGCCAATCAATGTTTCAGAACTACACATCACTACTTTCGACTCGACTCATCGGACAGGAGCGTGGATGAAGCCGCCGTCTATCGTGATGGTCATGAAATCGCGGTCGTTGTCACCCTGCATTTGTAGCATTCCATCTATCTCATTGTTGGACGGTTGATATCTGAGGAAGAACTGCCCCGAGGTATGAAGGACATCTTGATGGATGATGTCCGCAAACTCCGACTGGATGCGAAAGAATTCTTGTCTGAGGTCCGCGTCCTGGATTGCCGACAAGTTCGTGGCCCAATCTTTGAGATTATCTGGTAGCAGAAGGTGATGATGGTCCCTTACGATCACCCGCATGTGATGGAGGGCGTAGTAGGCATCCTTCTGGCCGCCAGGCGGCTGCTTGACGCAACAGAACTTCATATTGTGTGAGAACATGTGCTTGCCATACTTACGAACTGCCCTGGTGAAGGTGCCTCCAGATTTGGCGTAGCCGGGGAGAACATCATCAAGAACTTTCTTGACATTTATGTAGTCTATCTTGGAGTTACGGTTTTGGTCGAAATACGTGGCCATGAAATATTCCGGGCTTAAGAGGATGAGTGTGCAATGTGTGTCACTGCACAGAACACGGAATGTTAGAAAAAAAAGAACGATCGAAATCTAAGAAATCATATGTTACGAGGCGGTTAAGGAATGACTTACTCGGGAAAGTAAGCCACAAGGAAGTTATCCTTATCTGGGTTTGCCAGAATGACGCCTTCGAGGTGTGAACTCGCAACTTGGCGGTCCCCAGCGCTGCTCAAGTGCTTGGCACGCATGTAGAAGGGGTCAACTATCACGATGTCCGGGGTCTTGTCTCTAATGATCCGCATCTCCATACTCAGCGAAAACAGCCGAACGAAGGTGTAGTGCAATGGATGAAGGTTAAACATAGCAAAGATGTCATCAAACCGCAGGACGATCGTACCCCCGATGTCGCCATCCACAAAGCCCTTGCCCTCTGGCACCTTGGCCACAAAAACCGGGTATGCCACATCATTCTCTCTGAGATGCCGCTTCTCCAAAGAAAGATCACTGTCATGCAGACTCCGCATAGCACCGGTTGCAGCATTGAGCATATTTGGCGGTAGCATCGCCCTACCCGCCACATGCACCTCCTCGAGATATCCTTAGGTGAAGGTGGCCCGTCCTGAGCACGGATCGAACTCGGGTGCTGGCTGGCTCGCACCGGCGCCCTTGTTAGTCTTTCGTTTCTGTCCCTTCTTCTTGATCTCTTATAATGGGACCGAGTTCTGCTCATAGACCGCCTTCTTGAGTGTGTTGGGGCTGATAATATTTCGCACCTCAGCTATCTGAGGCTCGGTGAAGGCAGGAGCTGGAGGCGTCTCCTGAGAACTGAACACCAGACGACGCCTGTTGCAATTGGATTTCTCCGCCGTACCAGCTAGATTGCGGTCATCTTGGTTGGGTTCTTGAGAAAGAGGCCCACAGAACTCGTCAGTGTACCCATGTTCGGCAAAGTACTTATCGACTTTGGTAAATGTATAGTCGTCGTTGTCGTCGTCGTCCGGATCCTGTGCCATAGGGCTGTTCGGATCCCGTGCCATAGGGATGTCTGGCATAGGGATGTCCGGCAGGTCCGGTAGCGTTGCGGCGTTCTTGCCATGGCTTGGCGCCGGCACGACTGGCGGTCTTGTCTGTGGGGTGGTCTCCCCCGCCGCCAAACGAATCTGGCTCTTCGGCCAAAGCAGGGGCCAGTTTACGCAGGCGCTGAGGGTCATCTCATCTTCTTCGTCGGCCCCAGCGGGTCGAATCGGAGGTAACAACTCGTCGCAGCCTGGCAGCACCCGAACCACTTCAACCCTATACACTGTGGGTGGCATCGGATTACCGTGGAACATGGGGTTGCCCGGTTGAACGATTCTGCCCTTGGCGAGATCGACCAACTCGGTGCCCATGACGTGCAGAAGAGTGCAAGGAACGTCGGCGGTGCCCTGCGAAAACATGTACAGGGCGTCAGGGATGCCCAGTCAAAGGCAAGGAGATGAAGTCATCGGATGAGAGGCTTAGTTACCGTGATGCCGTCGAGCTCGGCTAATGTCGAGGCACCGCCAACGGCGGGCGTGCAACTGATGGAGGGGGCGCTTGCTGGCGAGGTGGCGGCCGGCGTACACCCGGGTGCATTAAGCTCCAATGCCCGTGCCGGCGCCGGAGACACGAATACCGCCTCTGCCAGAGACACCAATGGCGCCGCCGCCGGAGACACCAATGGCACCGCCGGAGACACTAATGGCGCCGCCTGCGTGCTGTGCGAGTTGCTGGCCGTGAAGCTGGGAACCGGGGGAGGCCCCTGTTGGCCGCCCGCAATCCACGTCGTCAGCCCATGAATCAATGTAGGCACCATGGCGTTGAGCTTCGTTCCCAGTTGTTGTTCCACTTGCTCTTGGACAAGCTCCGGAATCCGTGCCACTTGTGCATTGAGTGCTTCAACCTCGCGCGTCTGGCTTTCCGAGCTGGTCTTTTTCTCCTTCCGCACACCAGCGGTATAGTATGACCCCCATTTTGTGGACAAGCCTTTGCTGGCCACACGACTAGCTAACGTCGGCTTAGTGAGCTTATCCTTGTTTTTCATTATGTTCAATGCCCTATTTAAAGGGGTGTCGAAAGGGGAGCTCTGAGACGACCCCGCGCTACTGCTTTCAGTGTCCTGCGAAAGGAACGTGAACCATTTAGAAATATTGGGGATTAATTAGAGTGCAACCATATGGAACTAATTACGCGGGGGTGTATTCCTTACCAGAACAAGCTCAAGCGCCCTGGTCTTCGGATCCGTGGTAAGCTCCTTTGTTATTGGGTCCTCCTTGTACCGGGCCCTAACATAGTTCCTGGTCTGCTTTTCACCGCTGTATTTCTCGAAGCGGGGCGGTAGGCCTTGCTCGGCACGCTCCGCGTCCTCCTTGTCCCATATAGGCTCCGCCACTCTGTAACCGTCGGGACCAAGTTTGTGTTCCCCTAAGTTCAACTCCCGCATTTCTTTCCCCCACTGACTTGATTCGGAGGTTGTGCTGCTCTTGCACTTGATCTTGAACTCCTTGTACTCATCTTCGCTCATCAAAGGATATTTCGCCTTGATCTTCTCATAACTATCACCTTTATCAATCATTCTCTTCACCGCGCTTCTCCAAGTAGACAGGGCCGTGCTCATCTTCGTGAGGGCGGCACTGTTCACTTTATTCCCTGAGAGGCATGTGTTTTCAAATTCGGCAGGGAACTTGTATCGTTCGTGCAGCTTCGTGAAGAGGAGGTTGCGCAAATTCCCGTGGTCCTTATTCCTAAGGTTATCGGTGTTGATCGAGACGGTGCTCCGGAGAATGCACCCGAGCTGAAGCGAGTACCCCTTGACTATATGTTTGGGCTCTGTTGGATGCCCGTCGGAGTCCACTTGAGTGAATTCCTCCTTGAGGGTGCGGAGCGCATTCGGGCGCCGGTCCTTCCTTTGCTTCTTCGGTTGGCTGCCATCTGTGTGTGCGCCGCCATCATTAGTGGTGGCATCCTCGGCGGCACCATCAGTGGTGTCATCCCCGACGCCACTAGGGGTTGTGTAGTCAGGATCAGTGTCTTCCGCGGCGTCCTCATAGCGGTGAGGTTGTTCCTCCATCTCCTGGGACAGCTCCCAGAATTGCTTGCCGCCCGAACCACCGGCCTCATCGTTGTGGGCCATGTTTCGCTCTAAATAGGAAAAAAGTTTGGTCAAAAAGTTGGTTATTGTCAAGGAACAAGATCATGGTCTCATCATTTAGGGTTTGTCAACACCGAGGCATCCTAAAAGCTAAGCTTTTATCATTTAGGGTTTGTCGACGTCGAGGCACCCTAAAAGCCTAAGCGTACATCATTTAGGTTCTCATCGACACCGAGGCATCCGGGGCAGCCAAGTTAAGTTTTCATCATTTAGGGTTTATCGATGCCGAGGCACCCTAGGTTGGGCCTAATCACTTGGCACCAATCACTTGGCTCTATTGCCACCTATGTTGGGTCTATCATCTAGGGTTTATCGATGCTAAGGAGAATTCTAAGTTGGGCCTAATCACTTGGCTCTATTGCCACCTATGGTTTAATGCAGCAAGAATGGCAGGGCAGTTGATCCTACTTAACTAAGTACTAAGATACCCCGGCCCATGCATTAGTCGCAACTACCCCATATGTCCTATTTTTAGCAAAGTCATGCTAAAATTCACGGAAAATTTTAGCATGACCTTTGCTGAAAATAGGACATATGGAGTACCCGAATTTGCCGGAATGGAAGTTAATCGACATTCCGGCAAACTCAAGGGCCTCTCGGGGTACCTGCAAATTCATCACGACACAATGGTCGGAGACAAAACCAGCAAACTAGCAAGATGATCATCATCTTTGCAAGATAGTAGCTCAAGTTTTTGACAGTAGCCTCTGAAGAAAACAGCATTGCAACATTCAAGTTCAGACATACACACTGAACATTTGACCAGTTACCTCTGAAGAAAAATATACGCTGACTATTGGACACAAAGAAAACAACTATTGTAAACATTAAGTCATGGTAGTGTGCGCTGAAGCAATTACAGTATAGGAACAACAACACAACAGTAGCAAATACAAGTCCTCAGTAAGTGTAAGAGAAGTGTACTAGAGCTGTAAACAGACTTAAAAAACCCAACTACTAGACACAGTAAATCATGGTCATTTTAACTGTAAAAAGAGTTCCACATGACAGTAGATGATGGAAAGAGCTCAAATACTAGTACAAAGATAAACTTGAAAAATGATCAACAACAGCCGCAGAGATACTATTGTGAAGCAAAATATGAGGAAAAGAGGAAATTCAGAACATGAGAGACAAAACTCTATTTTCATGACAGAACAATTATTACACAATAGAGCCACAATAAATACAGGGGAAGGAAAATTGTATCACTCTAGATTAGTGTAGCCACTATCTAACAAAACCAGAATGTGAACAAAATTACACCATGATGATACCAAATTCTTGTAGCAGTACAATGAGTTCACAGGATAAAAAAATCACCCACATTCACCAACCCAAACTGGTGGAGATACAGCAAACCAGAACATAGCCTCTTAAATTATTTGTTATAAGGTTGTGATTCCATGATGTTATAAGGTACCTGTTTTGATCAGAAGCAGCAATTGCCACAAAATAATTTCACACACATATTCCAAGAAGCACTTCAAAACAGTAGAATATTTACTAGCTGTGTTTGCCAAACTACAACTATGTGATAGTGAACAACACAAGAGGTGCTGCTGCTCAGGGCTTCAATTTGAAATACTACTAGAAGATAACTAACTAAAAATATGTGGAAGTGGAGCATTACTACTATACAGAAAGATAACGCAATGTAACAAAAGTGTAACTCTATCTACAATGAGTGGAAATGGCCAAGCCTAAACAACTTACTACTTAACCAATTCTTAGACAGGCCATACACAACAAGGTGGCTCATAACGCGCCAACCAGTCAGATAACAAGAGCAGTTTAGCACCACTGATACAGTGCTCCAGCTACCAAACCAAACAAGTAAATCAATTACCACACCAGCAGAACCATCTGCGACTTACCGTGGCCGATGCACGAAATTCGGTTGTAGCTGAGGTTGAGCACGCGAAGCTTCGTCAGTTCCCGAAGCCCCTCGACATTGGCGATCTTGTTCCGCGACAGATCCAGCGAGTGCAGGCCCTTCGGCAGCGATCCCGGGGAGATATGAACTGCATGACGAATAGAACAACCCAAATTCGGTTACTGAATGTCTGAAGATGCTACTGTCTAGTACGGGAGCACGGGAGCGTGCGAGCACGCGGGAACGGTGGCCGCAAGAAGCAGCAACCGCGAGTACGGTTAACTGAACCTACTATTTTCATCAGGCTGGAGACTGGCAACAAGATAGTAAATATTTATCACTTCTATTCTTGCCCAAAATCACACATTTGTATTTATTACATTAAACTTATGTGCTTACAATTAGATAACCAGTTCAATTATTACATGAAACTAGCGATGGTATAACAACAACAATCATAATATCTACACTTGTACAGGTACAAAGAAATGCTCATGACAGGCACTAATATGCAAGAGGGCAAACTGAGATTAAGGCCACTCCCACATGATAATCCAACGAAACAAGAAGTGCAGAGGCCTTGGACAACACAACTCAACATAAACGAATCGCGCAATCAGCAAGCAGCACAGCATTGCAGATCAACTGGTTATCCATCAAGAAACTATGCAAGTACCATGTCGGCAAGCCTGATGCAAGGGCGAAACACAGGCACGACCACTCCTCCCTCTAGCTTAACTCCTAACCCTGCTCCAACTAAAATAAAATCGCAGAGCTCACCAACAAGGCAACAACTCACCAACAGCGCTGCCAAACTGTACCCACGTTGGGCATCCCGCCGCGCCGGCAGAGGAAGCAGGCGACCAACCCACACGGGCAGGCGGCGGCGGAGGCCACAAAGTAGCAGCAGCCGCAACATGGCGCGCAGATCCCGAGGGAAAGCTAGAGAAAGGCGGCCGCAAGAAGCAGCGGCAGCGGCACGACGGGGCGGCGGTGAGCTCCTGCTCCTAACCCTAGGTCGCCACCCCGTGGGGGCATGGGGATGAGCGGGGGAGATAGGGAGGGAGGAAGAGAGACTAACCAGGCCGCGCGGGGAGGCTCGCGCCGCCGTCGAGGGGCAGCTCCGACGAGAGAGATTTGGTGGTGGCCGGAGCGGAGATGACGGAGGGCTCGAGGGGGAGGCGGCGCTCGAGGGGGAGGAAGGGGAGAGGGAGGCGGCAGGGGCGCGTGGGCAGCTGCGGCATCGTGGGTCGGGGCAGCGGCGGTGGCACGGTGGAGGGAGGGATGAGGGAGGGAGCGGCGCGGTGGAGGGAGAGGAAGGAAGTGTCGATCTGGCGAGAGGGAGATGGACGAGGGAGGAACGAAGTGTATGGATGGGGGCAGATTACTAATGGCGCACCACCAGGGGGTGCGCCATTAGAATGTTTTTTTAGTTTGAGCACTCAGGTTATATTCCACCTAACCCAATCCACATCAGAACCCGCCCACTAGCCCGACTGGTCAGCACGCAGCACACACACCAGGAGGTCCTGGGTACGATTCCCAGGCTCCCCAATATTTTTTTATGCATTTTAAATGTTGTTTGATATTTATTTGTGTTTAAATACGTTCAAACTTTTTTAAATCATAACTGTAATATATTTTTATAAAAACAGTAATAATTTTTTAAAAAATATGTT
>NC_057813.1:483627319-483631613 GCF_018294505.1 Triticum aestivum
GTCGGCGGCGGCGGTGGAGCTAGCGGGGGAGGGTGCGGGTGGGATCGAGATCGAGATGGAGGGGGAACCGAGATCGAGATGGAGGGGGATCGAGATCGAGTGTCCTCATGAATTCAAAAAGTGCCCATGAAATTTAAAAATATTCATGATATCAAAAAGTGCCCATGAAATACAATCGAGAAATGAAGACTACGATTTAAATACAATCGATCTTAGCTAGCTATCTGTTCACAATCTTCTTGCCCTTCTTTTTCGCAAATGGAGTTCTTCTGTGGAACGGACGTCCTTTAGGTAGGGTGGTCCTGCTTCTTCTTGTGGTGTGTGCTGCTACTTCATCGTCGTCGTCATGTTCGATCTTTGGGTCGCCGTACTTGTCGAAGTCTTGCTCATTGGCTACTCCATCCATTCCGATGATCTTCCTTTTGCCTCTCCTCACGACAACACGACTGGGCTTTGACGGGTCGGTAATGAAGAAGCATTGGTGCACTTGGGAAGCCAGTACCCATGGCTCATTTTTCGCGGTGATGTTTGCGCCCGCGGTCTTGGATTTGGCTTCGGGTATAACCATGGTGGTGAAATACCGGTCTTCTTTTAGGACATTCTTGGCCCATCTGACACGAACATCGGGACCTTCTCTCCAGCGTAGCTCAGCTCCCAGATCTCCTCGATCCTTCCGTAGTATCTGTCCTTGTCGTTGCCGGTGTAGGATTCCATCGTTACCCCAGAGTTCTGATAACCATCGCTCTTCATGTCCTTGTTCTCGGTGTAAAATGTGTAGCCGTTGATATCGTACGCCTCATAGGTCATCAGGTTGTGCTCGGCGCCCTGTGACAAGGCGAATATGAGTTGTTCTTCCGTGGAAGAATCCTCTTGTAAAGGCTACGACAGAAGCTTCTGCTTGAACCAACGCGTGAAACATGAGTTGTGCTCTTTGATTATATCTTCGTCCGTCCTTTGTTGGCCTCGGTCATTGTACGTCTTCTCAATAAAGGTTTTGTGCTCTACCACCCAAGGATCGACCACGTCTATGTGTTGTAGCGCGACTAGGTTTTCTCTTTCAAAGTCGGCGAGTCGACCCTCGAAGTCGACATGCATTTCACGGCGACCCTCACGGTGACCCCATCCAGCGAGCCTGCCGAGGTGCCTGTTGACGGGCAGACCAACGGGTTTCTCGATGCCTAGATAATTCGTGCAGTAGGAGATGCACTCTTCAGTCAAAAAGCCCCTGGCTATACTTCCATCTGGACGTGACATGTTGCGAACGTATTCTTTGATGACACCATTCATCCTTTCGAACGGCATCATGCTGTGCAGGAACGTCGGCCCGAGTTGGATGATATCCTACATGATATGAACCAGCAGATGCACCATAACGCCGAAGAATGCGGGCGGGAAGTACATCTCAAGCTCGCATAGTATCATCACGATCTCTTCCTGTAGCCTTCTGAGTTGCCTGACGCCAATCGACTTCCGAGAGATGACGTCGAAAAATTTGCATAGGCCAAATAGCGTTTCACGGACGTGCGCGTCCATGATCCCACGGATTGCAACTGGAAGTATCTGCGTCATTAGCACGTGACAGTCGTGAGACTTCATCCCGCTGAACTTCTGCTTCGCTGGGTCTAGGTATCTGCTTATCTTCCCCGCGTAACCGTAAGGAAGTTTTACTCCTAGGAGGCAGGTGAAAAACTGCTCGATCTCCTCCTGACTTAGAGTGAAGCACGCGGGAGGGTAGTCATTTCCGGTCTTCTTGGCCTTTTTGCCTTTGCGATGACTTTCTGTGTCCTGCTTCACCTCATCATCATCATCATCATCATCATCATCATCATCATTAGCGTGAAGCTCCTGCCTGATGCCCATTGATTTCAAGTCTGCCCTTGCTTTCGGCCCATCTTTGGTCCTCTCTGGCATGTTGAGCAGGGTACCAAGCAGACTCTCGCACACGTTCTTCGTGATATGCATGACATCAAGGCTGTGAGGCACACGGTGGATCTTCCAGTACAGCAAGTCCCAGAAAACAGACCTTGTTTTCCATACCTTCAGCAGCGGCTCTGGCGCCTTTCGCTTCTTTCCTGGCTCTGGCGCCTTTTGCTTCTTTCCCGGCAGTGGGTAGTCTTTCCAATTTTTCAACAGCTCGTCTATTTCCTCGCCGCTCCTCGTACACGGGCGTTTTCGGGGTTCGGTTTCACCATCGAACAGATCCTTGCGTTTCCTCCACGGGTCATCGTCGCGAAGCCACCTTCGATGTCCCATGAACACGGTTTTCGAAGACCCGGGATCTCTATCTAGCTGGCGATACGTTGTGTCATCCATGCACCTTACGCATCCAGAAAATCCGTGGACTACCTGCCCCGTGAGATATCCGTAACCGAGATAGTCGTGCACCGTCGTGAGCAGTGCGGCTCTCATAGGGAAATATTCTTTCTCTGCGGAGTCCCACGTATTGGCTGGCGTTTTCCACAACGTGTCTAGCTCCTCCTTCAGCAGCCCCAGATACAGATTGATGTCGTTCCCTGGTTGTTTCGGCCCTTCAATTAGCATACTCATGTGAATGTACTTCCTCTTCATGCACAACCAGGGGGAAGGTTGTACATCCACACAAACACAGGCCAGGTGCTATGTGTGCTTCTCTGGCTGCCAAACGGATTGACTCCATCGGTGCTCGCGCCCAGCACGATGTTCCTTGGATCCTTCCCAAATTCTGGGTATTCGAAGTTCAACGCTTGCCACTGGCTCGCATCCTTAGGGTGACTCCGCATCTTGTCTTTTTTATTTATCTCCGGATCATTTCCGTCATCTTCCCGCTTCTTCTCCTCCCTATCCGCGTGCCAACGCAGGAGCTTTGCTACCTTAGGATCCGCGAAATACCGCTGCAGACGAGGAGTGATCGGAAAGTACCACACCGATTTTCGAGGAGCTTTCTTCCTCTTCTTGTATCGAGTGACGCCGCACACTGGACATATGGTAGACTCCGCGTGCTCGTCCCGATAAATGATGCAATTGTTCATGCACACATGGTATTTCACGTGCGGTAAATCCAGAGGACACACGATTTTATTCGCCTGCTTGAAACTGGTCGGGCACTTGTTCCCCTTGGGAAGACGTTCGTGCCAGAATGACATGTTCTCGTCGAAGCATGCGTCGGTCATTTTGTGTTTTACCATCATCTCCAGAGCCATGAGCGTTACTTTCAGGCGGGTATCCTCGGGCCTGCATCCTTCATACAATGGAGTAACCGCATCTATCTCGAGTTGATCCAGCTTGGCTTTCTCTCGGGCGGCAGCTCTTGCGTTATCCGTCTGCTTGAGAAGCAGCTCTTGAATATGAGGGTCCTGCACCCAGCCTCCATCATCGTCTGCTCCGGCATCTTCATCTTCATGATCATGCCCTTCGTCTTGATCTTCCTCATCATCATGTACGACATCTTCTACATGATGACTGTGTACAACATCACCGTCGTGATCATGTCCTGGAGATTCTTCGTCTTCTTGCCCGCCCTCGCCGCGGTGGTACTTGTCTTGTTGCCCTTCCTCATTTCTTGCCCGGCCCCCATGGACGACTTCATAGTCATCTTCATCACCTTGCCACCGATAGCCATCCATGAAACCACGCAAGAGCACGTGGTCCCGCACCTGCCCGGAATCCGGGTCCGCAATAAGGCTCTTCAGCTTGCATCTTCGACACAGACATCTTATCTCCGTCTCGTTCTTTTGAAGCATCTCGGCCTTCGCGGAGCTCAAAAACCTATTCATGATGCCTTCGGTCATCGTGCGTACCATGGTCGCCTGCGGGGTAGAGCAAAACGATATTTTAGAACCAAGAAAAAATTTGGCATGACCTTCCCAAAAAATAGGACCAAAAAGAATGCATAGTGCCAAAATTCTTGCCGAAACGGAAATGAATCAACATTCCGGCAAAATATTGGCAACTATCGCATTTCAAATACCAGTACCTGCAAACACAAACATATATGCAACACCACTAACACATGCAACACCACAAACATACATAGATCTAGCTAGGCCACAAAAAGTGCATGTGCACGTTGTTGGAGCGAGCTAGGGAGAAAAATAGTAGATCTACATCATGAAGATAGCTTTCCCCTTACTTACCTATCAAAAAAAGGTAATTTCACCACTTAATTTTGATGAATCTATGGTGGAAATGAGGTGAGGAGGAGGAGGCAGCCGAAAGCTTGGAGAAGGAGGTGGAGGGAATGAAGTGGGGAAAGTGAGTGGGTAGGTGTGGCTGTCCAAAATATCTTGTTGGGGTCCCAGGTTACTAATGGCGCACC
>NC_057813.1:483631954-483718360 GCF_018294505.1 Triticum aestivum
ACACTAATGGCGCACTGTGACACAGTGCACCATTAGTAGTTTAAACTAGTAATGGCGCACTCTGACACGGTGCGCCATTAGTAGTTTTGCAAAAAAAAAGAATAAAAAAAATCAGTACTGGCGCACTCCTTGTCTGGTGCGCCATTACTAGTTAGAACTAGTAATGGCGCACTTCGGTAGGATGCGCCATTAGTATGTATGTAAAAATGAAAAAAAAATTATCACTAGTGGCGCACCTTTTGTCTGGTGCGCCATTAGTGTCTTCCATACTAATGGCGCATCA
The DNA here is from genome assembly GCF_018294505.1 of Triticum aestivum. Classification (NCBI taxonomy): domain Eukaryota; kingdom Viridiplantae; phylum Streptophyta; class Magnoliopsida; order Poales; family Poaceae; genus Triticum; species Triticum aestivum. The sequence continues at coordinate 483,632,238 of NC_057813.1, forward strand.
CCAACTGGTGCGCCATTAGTATATAGTAGTGGCGCACTACTTCCCTGGTGCGCCATTAGTGTCAATCGTATCTATAGCCCTTTTCCTAGTAGTGCCCATAAGTTCCTCTCCGACGTCCCGCCCCCTCCAGAGGTCCGCCTGAGCCTGGATCCCCAATGCGGCCTTCCCGTCGCCCATGATCGTCTCCACGCACCGCTGCAGCTCGTCTCGGTCCACCGCGCCCTCGCCGTCCACCCGGGTGCGCACGCCGACGCCCATGCGCGCCTCCACCAGCCACACCACCGTCGGCTGGTCCATCCACTGCGGCACGACCACCATCGACACGCCGCTCGTGACGCCCTCCAGCGTCAAGTTCCACCCGCAGTGCGTCACGAAGCAGCGCATCGCCGGGTGCGATAGCACCTTCACCTGGTCGCACCACTCAACCACCACCCCTTGCGCGCGCACTACATCGTCGTCGCCGCCGTCCAAAGTCGCGCATTCACCGGCACCCTTGCACGCCACCCACAGGTACGACCGGCCGGTCGCCTCCAGGCCGCGCCTCGCCTCCTCCTCCTGTCGCTTGCTCATCGAAAGGAAGCTCCCAAACGAGACGTATGTTAGGATCCAGCTAGTAGTTTCACTCAATCACCATGGTTTGGCTACAAATCGAGAATTACAGGAGGAGGAAGCAGAGGAAGGAGGAGACAGAGGAGGAAGAACACGCTACAGAGAGGGAGATCGCCAGCCAGGCCGAAGCCTTCCGTCCAAGCCGCCTCTTTCGTGGGCACCCGTGTGCCCTTTGTAGTTGGAGCCCATCCATCTTCTGGGCCATATCAAGGCGAATAGGGCCGACCCATAGTATGGTCGCTGACAATCCCCCCTCCATAAGTTTCGGCTTGCCCTCAAGCAGATTCCCTGTCGAACCACCGAGATCCCAAGGCACTTGTACTGCAAGCTGAACCGAATCAAGTATCTTCTCACCTGGATCCCAAGTCAGTTGCTGGTTTTGTAGAATGAGCACACCAGGAACCAGAGTCAGACACAGAGCACTTGGTTGACTAATTGTAGACCATTGATCCATGCTGTCAGGATTATCTCGCCGCCAGGTCTTAGAACAGAAAACCCACGACTGATCCACTGCCCCCTTAGGACTAAGCAAGGCAACACAATAAACTTGCCGTATCTGCAAAGGTGATATATAGACACCATGAGAAAAGCCTGCATCTCTGCACCGGTAGCCCTCAACAAAATATGCTTCTTTGATTCTGCATCCAGTTGTTGCACTCGGCCATGCAATTGCCCACTGAAATTTTGCAGAGCCAGAACCACATAAGAACATGGAGTTACCCAAGTCGCATATGAACGGCAGAATTCCATCAAGGCTAGTATAGAACTGCTCTGGACAAAGCAGCCATGCACAGTTATCGCTCTCAGCCCTCACATATGTGATAGCTTCTCCAATTTTTATCATGGGCAACGTAGCAATCCTCCCATCAAGAAAATATTCTTGCCATTGATGAATAAGTCAGCACACAATATCCATTTTAATGTTTAGTGCCCCACTTGTTCTAGTCTCTGGAACTGGTATTTCACTCAAATTCAGTTCAGACTCTCGTGTCCAGTGCTCCAGCTCTCTGCAATTTCTTAAGTCCAAGAAAATACCAAGACTCCATTCTATTTTCCCCCTGTCATTGGTCCATATACAATCAGTTGTGGCAGGTGGATTATAAGGTGAAGAGAGATGACCAGTAACCTGAACAAGCTCACTGTAGGTAATCCACATGGATCTACTTGTGAACTCCAACCCTGCAAGAGTGATCAAGCTGAGCAGACCATGGTTCCATTGTGAGGTTACACACAAATTTCTTGTAACGAACTGAGGCCAACTGAAATTGTCTTCCAAGGAGAAACATTTCCAGCATAGCCAACTGTCATTTATGAAGCCCACACCTGGATCCCATTGATGCAAGACTAGAGGACGAGTAATTGTACTTGTCTTCAAAGTACTACCAAGAACAGTAATATGCCATAATTCCAGTGACTGAGAGAATGCTTGCTTCAACATGATATCACTGGCAGAATGCCCCAACTTGAGAAACCAAGCTATTATCCATTGGGAAATTTCAGAATTATAGGTGAAGAGCTCAGCCACACACAAAACCAACAAGTTCAACGAGAAGCGATCCACAACCAAGTAAACTTGGAAGAAACTGAAGCAGTTGATATAGCGGGAGACAAGAACATGACCTCTAGAGGGGGGTGGCCAGGCAATTCGCTAGTAGAATGTTTCAAAGATCAACAGGACTGAATAAGAGCAAGAGGACCCAAGGAAGAAGAAATGAGCATCTCTGCCTAACCCTTTTCTGGCAAGCGAAGCACATGCCATATGTGCACTGATAATGCTACTATATAGCATATCTCCTCCAAGACATAAACAATAAGGAGGCCCCCTTAAGAAGAATGATGCACTGTTGGAAGTGGTGATGTCATGTCGTGCAACATAATAATACATGCCATGGAACCTCTTATATACAGCCAAACACACCAAGGAAAAGAACCATGTAGTTGCCCATTGGAAGTCTGCATATGCTACTATTCCAATGTAATTCTTTGTTCTATATGTGTTTCTGAAACTGCAATTGGGCATCTTCTGATGCACAAGGATGCACTGAATTACAATACTACCATGAGCAACACGGAGAACCACTGATATATCATGCTCCAGTAAACTGAATTTGTTCTTATGCTCGTACATTTGCAGACTTGGTGTCAACATCACCGCAAAAGAATTTGTACCTTCCCAGTAGGATTGCAGAGATATGCCAATTGATTTCTTCAGTAGAATATTTGCGAGTGGGCAACATATATTACCTTGAAGTGGCAGCCATGAAAACCTCAGTGCTTCCAAACATACTTCCGCAATCAGATGCCAATATATTCTTTGTACTAGAATTTCCTTCCTCTGAAGCTCACAGCACAAATCCCCAATCACAACATGAGCTGGTGCATAGACTATATCACTTGATATAATTAATAAGCTCCTCATCCAGACAAGAATTTGCATCTCATGCACGGCAAAAAATGCATCAGTGGGTCCGAATCTTGTAAAGCACAAATACCAATCATGCAGCGACCCAACTGAATGAGCACAGGTAAACTAGCTGAAGCAATCACGAGGTTCAGAACTTCTTCCAACTGTACCAATGTATATGCCTTTGTCGAGCACCTAGTGAGTGCCAAGTTGTCGAGATTGAAGATAGGGAACAACCAACGCAGCGGCATCTGAATGGCTTCCGGTGCAGCAGGCTCAGGGGCGATGCTGCCTGCAGTCTTGAATGAAGAAAGTGTTGCGGATGAGGTAAGCACCGACTCCTCGGGTGTTTTGTAACTTGGGCACCCTGTCAAATAGGTGGTGGGTGTCGTAGTGGCGTCGTTGGTGTCGTCGACTTCGAGCACCTTGTCATGCACACTGAGCTCCAGGATGGCGTTGCCAGTGATCGCTGACGGAGTTGGTGCTGTAGGAGCGGCAAGCTCGGACGGAGTCTTGCTGATGGCGCCCATGGACGCCTCGAGATGGAGGTCGTCGATGGAAGCAACGGGCACCACATCATGGCGCTGGACCGCACCCAACGCTGCCTTCCATTCCGTGTACGGAGTGTCGTCGTAGAAGTACGACGGTGCCATCACGTCGTCATCCAGCATGGTGATGGTGTAGGTCGGTGGTAGGAGGTCCACGGCAAGGATGCAACAGCCCTCGTAGATGGCATGGCCATCCAGGGCATCTCGAGCTCGGGTCGCCCTCCACCGTGACCGGAACTCAACATATGCCTGCACGCCGTACATCTCGTCCACCACCCGCTCGTAAGCACAGATCACATACCCATCACCGGAGCGACGGAACAACTCGCGAATCGACTCGACGGTGACCGCCTGGCGAACATCGTTGATCCGGGCATGGAGAACTCCCTCGGGGCAGGCAAATTTGTGGCTTGGCATTCTGTTGAACATGATGCAAGCGGAGGATGGAGAAGAAATTTTTGGTGGAATGTTTTTGAGGAATTTGAAGGAGGATCGAACGGCTCTGATACCAATTGTTAGGATCCAACTAGTAGTTTCACTCAATCACCATGGTTTGGCTACAAATCGAGAATTACAGGAGGAGGAAGCAGAGGAAGGAGGAGACAGAGGAGGAAGAACACACTATAGAGAGGGAGATCGCCAGCCAGGCCGAAGCCTTACGTCCAAGCCGCCTCTTTCGTGGGCACCCGTGTGCCCTTTGTAGTTGGAGCCCATCCATCTTCTGGGCCAGATCGAGGCGAATAGGGCCGGCCCATAGTATGGTCGCTGACAACGTACACCATGGACCGTGCTGGCTTCGTGTCCAGCCACTCCATGTACCCCTTCCCGTCGTCGCGCCGGAATAGGTCCGTGCTCGATAGAGATGCCTCGTCCGGCACCACCGGCCCGACAGCGACGACCTCGAACTGCGCGACTGCGTGGAGCGTGCTGGGCTCCAGCGCATCGAAAGTGTTGACGAGCACCTTGGGCTTGTACTCGTCGAGCACCAAGAAGAGATCGCACATCATGTCCAGCAGCAGGTAGTGCGGGTGCTCCGGCGAGGTGATAGACACGACCGACGGGAGTGCGCTGGACCTGAGAGGCGGTAGTCCTGGCAGCTCGACGGCGGCGTTGGGTCAGCGTCGTTGGTGCATGAGGCGATGAGAGCTTCGTGGCCGTGGAAGTAGTGGTAGTACACAGCGAACACGGCAACCGGCTGGATCCAGTAGAGCGCCGTGGGGACCCCGTGCGCGCGCGCGACGTGGGGTGCCCACCCCGCAAGGAAGGCATAGACCATGCGCGTCATGGGACGGCCCCGCGCGGCGAGGCTGGCGACGACGGCGGAGAGCTTCTCGCGCCCCACGGCGCGCGCGTGCTCCTTGTAGGTGTCCATGCCGTGCACCTCGGGCCTAAACCCCTCGTCGAAGCCGTCGGAGTAGGGGGCGTACAGCACGCCGGCGTCGTCCACGGTCTCTTCGTCGGGGGTCGCTAGGGAGGGGAACATTAGCCAACGGCCTCCAACGGCGCTGCAGAAAGTGACGCGCGCACCCGGCATCAACACCATCACTCAGGCGGCGAGGCGGTGCGCCAGGTTGATGTGGCCCTGCATCGGCGTGGTGACGAACAGGAAGTGCGGTTTAGCTGAGGGTACTTCCATTGAGCTAAGTTTTTGGGAAGGGACGGCGTGGTTCTCTGGAGAAGGATATAGATCCACAACATGAGCTCAGGGCATCTCCAAGACGGTGTCGCAAAAATGAACTCACTATCCATGAACAGGTCGGCCATCTAAGGGCATGTACAATGCATAGCCTCAAGGTGATGCCTCACATGCCATGTAGGATCGGATATGACGTAAAGTAGGTTCGGATAGGGAAGCGGGATCCTCTCCAGGAGACGGGTGCTTGAAGAGAAAAAGTGTGGTCCGGTGACAAAAACTGAAAAGGTTGGAGTGAAAAGTAGAGATGCATGTGTGCTAGCGTTTTTATTTTCTATTTCTTAATGAGGCCAACTAGTGGTAGCTTGCATTGGGGAGAAAAAATAAATGTAGGTGCCTCAAATTACTTTTTGTCATGAGGCATATGTATCCATATGCCACCATTGTACATGCCCTAAAAACATCTTCTAAGTATCATTCAATTGGCCTTCGAGTAAGGGCGATGATATGCATCGGTGCACCGGCCCAAACATTCGGATGGTCTGCTACTAGCCACCCAATCTAGAAAACACAAACTGTCAGATCTCAGAGTCGTCTTCTTCCCTTTCCTCGTCTTCCTTCTCAGTCTCGCACACATGAAAAAAGGGATCTGCACGTTCTCCCACAGGCACACCACCCCCCTCCTCGTCACCGATGTGGCCGTGCCGGACGAGCTCCGGCGAGCCCCCCCGGATCACCACCATTGATTTTAGGCAAGATTCAGTACCATGGATGCAACTCTCAAAGATGGGTCGAATCTAGTGCCCGAGCGCCATGATTGCAACGTCCCCACCGTTACCCTGCCTCCGGGTCATTGCGGTGGTCGCCTTACACCATCGTGTCCAGCGAAAAAAGATCTAAAAAAGCAACAAACGCTCAATGGTCGGTTGAAGCAAAATCATTAAAGGTTCCAGCAAAAAGAGACATCGTTTCCAGCAAAATCAAGCTCAACACAGGGAACTTTAGTGATTGATTGGTAGCAAAAACAAATGCTAGTTCCAGCAAAAATAAACGCTTGTTCCAGCAAAATAACTTAGTAGGGATACTCCAATCGGTTTCGATTGTAGTAAACAAAAGAAGGATTGTAACAAAAAGAAAAACTAGTTCCAGCAAAAATTACACTGGTTCAAGCAAAAACACGTGTCGTCGGCGAGGGCGCATCTGGTTCCAGCAAATCGCATGGCCGATGGCAGCAAAAACTGATGCCGGTTCCAGCAAATGGATGACCAGTTGCAGCAAAAAAGGGTCATCAGCAGCCCGCTGTCCATCTCTACGGCATGAAGACCTTTTGTCGATTGAAGCAGCGGGGGCGCCGATTCCAACTCTGGGATGCCCGACTGCAGCAAAAAGGCGTCGCCGGCTGTCGCGGGTGTTGGGGAACGCGGTAATTTCAAAAATTTCCCTACGATCAAGCAAGATCTATCTAGGAGATGCATAGCAACGAGAGGGGAGAGTGTGTCCACGTACCCTCGTAGATCGAAAGCGGAAGCGTTTAGTTAATGAGGTTGATGTAGTCGAACTTCTTCGCGATCCAACCGATCCAAGTACCGAACGTACGACACCTCCACGTTCAGCACACGTTCATCTCGATGACGTCCCTCGTGCTCTTGATCCACTTGAGGACAAGGGTGAGTTCCGTCAGCACGACAGCGTGGCGACGGTGATGATGATGCTACCGGCGCAGGGCTTCGTCTAAGCACTGCGATGGTATGATCGAGGTGTGTAACTGTGGAGGGGGCACCGCATACGGTTAAGAGAAACTTGTGTGTTCTAGGTGCCCCTGCCCCCGTATATAAAGGACGAAGGGGGATGCCGGCCGGCCCTATGGTGCGCCCAGGAGGAGTCCTACTAGGACATCCTAGTCGTAGTAGGATTCCCCTCCAAGGAAGAGAGGGGGAAGGAAGGAAAGGGAGAGGGAGTAGGGAAGGGGGCGCCGCCCCCCTTCCCTCGTCCAATTCAGACTGCTAGGGGGGGGGGGGCGCAGCCTGCCCTGGCGGTCCTCCTCTCTCTCCACTAAGACCCATGGCGGCCCGAGATTCGATCGTCGGTATCATCATATGTAGTTCAATCTCATTACTGGCAAGTCTCTTTACTCGTTCCATAATACTTCATCCCGCAACTAACTCATTAGCCACATTGCTTGCAAGGCTTATAGTGATGAGCATTACCGAGAGGGCCCAGAGATACCTCTCCGAAACACGGAGTGACAAATCCTAATCTTGATCTATGCCAACCCAACAAACACCTTCGGAGACACCTATAGAGCATCTTTATAATCACCCAGTTACGTTGTGACGTTTGATAGCACACAAGGTGTTCCTCCGGTATTCGGGAGTTGCATAATCTCACAGTCTGAGGAACATGTATAAGTCATGAAGAAAGCAGTAGCAATGAAACTGGAACGATCATAATGCTAAGCTAACAGATGGGTCATGTCCATCACATCATTCTCCTAATGATGTGATCCCGTCCATCAAATGACAACACATGTCTATGGTTAGGAAACTTAACCATCTTAACCATCTTTGATTAATGAGCTAGTCAAGTAGAGGCATACTAGGGACACTATGTTTTGTCTATGTATTCACACATGTACTAAGTTTCCGGTTAATACAATTCTAGCATGAATAATAAACATTTATCATGAAATAAGGAAATAAATAATAGCTTTATTATTGCCTCTAGGGCATATTTCCTTCAGTCTCCCAGTTGCACTAGAGTCAATAATCTAGTTCACATCGCCATGTGATTTAACACCAATAGTTCACATCTGTATGTGAATAACACCCATAGTTCACATCGCCATGTGACCAACACCCAAAGTGTTTACTATAGTCAATAATCTAGTTCACATCGCTATGTGATTAACACCAAAAGAGTACTAAGGTGTGATCATGTTTTGCTTGTGAGAGAAGTTTAGTCAACGGGTCTGTCACATTCAGAGCCGTATGTATTTTGCAAATATCTATGTCTACAATGCTCTGCATGAGCTACTCTAGCTAGATGCTCCCACATTCAATATGTATCCAGATTCAGACTTAGAGTCATCTGGATCGGTATAAAATCTTGCATCAACGTAACTCTTTACGATGAACTCTTTATCACCTCCATAACCGAGAAATACTTCCTTAGTCCTCTTAGATAACTAAGGATAACTTTGACCGCTTGAAAGTGCAACTAATCCCAGGTGTGCATATAAGCTTCAAAGCAAATGGTGTTGATGACTTTGTTGGTCAGAAGCTCACCAAGTGGAATGATGAGCTCATTATGCAATTCTACTCAACAGCTCACTTCTATCCAGATGGAAGAATTGTGTGGATGACAGAAGGGAAGAGGCACCAATCAACTGTTGATGAGTGGGCTAGGCTCATAAATGCCCCTGAAGAAGAAGGAAATGACATATATGTGTATGTTGAGAAGAAGAAAGATCACATCACCATGGCCAATATGTATAAGGAAATTCTAGATAAGGCCTTGGAAACACATAAGTTTGGATCATTCTACTATTTGTTTTCTGGTTTGGCCACCATAAACACCATCTTGAGGCACACTTTGTTGCCCAAATCTGGAGATCATAGGATGATCAGAGGCCATTCCATCAACTTGCTGCAACTGTTTGATGTTGTGCCACAGAAGTTCAAGGTCATGAGCTTAATTGTTGAGACAATCAAAAGGACAGTAGCTGACCAGAAGAGATATTGTGGATATGCTCCACACATACAAGAGCTAATCAATTCCAAGATGAAGCAAGGAGTGTATCTTTTGGACAAAGAACATCTTCCTTTGCTGCCTGAATTTGAGGACAACACAGTTGTCATGGATGCTGAAGATCCATCCTCAGTTGCAGCTCATGGGAAGAAGGAGAAGGCCAGAGCAGAAAAGGCATCAAAGATGCCAAGTGCAACAGAGGCTTCAGAAGTCTTTCTCAAGTCAAAACAAGACTGATATGTCTCCAACGTATCTATAATTTTTGATTGCTCCATGCTATTATATTACCCTTTTTGGATGTTTATGGGCTTTATTTTACACATTTATATCATTTTCGGGACTAACCTACTAACCAGAGGCCCAGTCAGTATTGCTGTTTTTTTGCCTATTTCAGTATTTCGAAGAAAAGGAATATCAAACGGAGTCCAAACGGAATGAAACCTTCGGGATCGTGATTTTTGGAACGAACGTGATCCAGAGGACTTGGAGTGCAAGTCAAGAAGCAGCCGAGGCAGCCACGAGAGGGTAGGGCGTCCCCCTATAGGGCGCGCCCTCTGTCTCGAGGGCCCCTCGGGCGGCCACCGACATACTTCTTCCTCCTATATAAGCCTACGTACCCCAAAAACATCCAGGGAGCCAACGAAACACAATTTCCACCACCGTAACCTTCTGTATCCGCGAGATCTCATCTTGGAGCCTTCGCCGGCGCTCTGCCGGAGGGGGAATCGACCATGGAGGGCTTCTACATCAACACCATAGCCCCTCCGATGAGTTGTGAGTAGTTTACCACAGACCTACGGGTCCATAGTTATTAGCTAGATGGCTTCTTCTCTCTTTTTGGATCTCAATACAATGTTCTCCCCCTCTCTTGTGGAGATCTATTTGATGTAAACTCTTTTTGCGGTGTGTTTGTCGAGATCCGATGAATTGTGGTTTATGATCAAGTTTATCAATGAGAAATATTTGAATCTCCTCTGAATTCTTTTATGTATGATTGAGTTATCTTTGCAAGTCTCTTCGAATTATCAGTTTGGTTTGGCCTACTAGATTGATCTTTCTTGCCATGGGAGAAGTGCTTAGCTTTGGGTTCAATCTTGCGGTGTCCTTACCCAGTGACAGAAAGGGTTGCAAGGCACGTATTGTATTGTTGCCATCGAGGATAAAAAGGTTGCCATCGAGGATAAAAAGATGGGGTTTATATCATATTGCATGAGTTTATCCCTCTACATCATGTCATCTTGCTTAATGCGTTACTCTGTTCTTATGAACTTAATACTCTAGATGCAGGCAGGAGTCGGTCAATGTGTGGAGTAATAGTAGTAGATGCAGGCAGGAGTCGATCTACTTGTTGCAGACGTGATGCCTATATACATGATCATGCCTAGATAATCTCATAATTATTCGCTTTTCTATCAATTGCTCGACAGTAATTTGTTCACCCACCGTAATACTTATGCTATCTTGAGAGAAGCCACTAGTGAAACCTATGGCCCCCGGGTCTATCTCTTATCATATTTGCTTCCAATCTACTTTTATTTGCATCTTTACTTTTTGCATCTATATTATAAAATACCGAAAATATATTTATCTTATCATACTATCTCTATCAGATCTCAGTTTCGCAAGTGGCCGTGAAGGGATTGACAACCCCTTTATTGCGTTGGTTGCGAGTTCTTTGTTTGTTTGTGTAGGTGCATGGGACTTTTGAGGAGCCTCCTACTGGATTGATACCTTGGTTCTCAAAAACTGAGGGAAATACTTACGCTACTATTGTTGCCTCACCCTTTCCTCTTCAAGGAAAACCAACGCAAGCTCAAGACGTAGCAAAGACCAGCTTGGATTTCTAATTCAAGCAACCCTAAGGATTGAGAAAGGACTAGCTACCCTGACTCAGAACCAGGAGAGCTTGGAGAGGATAATAGAGACAAAATTCAATGATCTGGACTTGAAGGTGACTGAGATTCAGACAACTATTGAAGAACTCCAGGAAGAAGCTCAGGAGAGGAAGGACAAAGCTACTACACAGGTGTGCCACAGAGTGCCTAGGGCACAGAGGTCTGCAGACTGCAGCAGTGCCAGTGACAGACACCAGAGCTACAACTTCAGCACCTGCAGCCACAGCTCCCACAACTCCTGTTGCCCCTCCAGTGGCAACCCCTCCAGCTCCAACATCATCTACAAATGCATTCGTCCTTGGAGTCATCTCAACACCTCCTTCCGAAGATTAGGCCTAGAGAGACGCATAAGACTATGGATTTTCGAGCTTTTTGGTAACTTTTTTGCAAAGGGGGAGAAAGTGTATAGATCATAGGCTTCGGAGAGAGAGAGAGAGTTGTATCTTTTTGCTACTTATTTGCTTTGCTTGCCTGTACATTATGTTTGTGTGTGTGATACTTTGTATGATCATGTGCTTGATCATATCACTCTTTATGCTTATGCTTGAATGATGACATTATCTATCTCCTATATGATCATTCACTTTGCCTTGGTGATCAGTGCATGTTTTTACTTATCATCATTTTGAGCGCTCCACCAAGATGTATGTGACATGGAAGAGTAACCCATGATCCTAACAGATTGTGCATTTGTAGTCCAAACCAAATTTTAAACTATGCACAAATTTAGGGGGAGCTCTTGCTTATCACATACTTCTCAAAGCGACAATGCACTTCATTCTTATTATCATTTGTCGAAGCTTTGATCTATATGTTGCCATCAATTACCAAAAAGGGGGAGATTGAAAGTGCAACTAATCCCTGGGTGGTTTTGGTAATTCTTAACAACATATAGTTCATTGAACTAATGCTATTTCAAGATAATCATTTCAGAAAGTTCAATGATTGGCATGGCATGGACTAGAGATGTGGACCCCTCAAAATGCAAAGGACATATATTGGCAACAAGCTCAAGACTCTACATTTTCATTTTAGTGATCGAAGATCACGTTGAGTCCATAGGAAAGCCAATACTATTAAAAGGGGATGAGGTGTTGCTTAATGGCTTACTTGCCCAAACTGCTTAGTGATATGCTCCAAAACCCTCCGCCACTTTCTCATTTCCACATATATCCTAAACCTAAAGTCAAATTCGGCCCCACCACTTTGATCTATCCGGCGCCACCGAGTTTCGTTTGACATATCCACTGCCACAAACCCTAGTTACTTCGGTCTCACCGATAGGGATCTCAGTCTCATCGAGATGGGATTGCAAACTCTCTGTTTCCTTTTTGTAACATTTCGGTCTCACCGAAATGAGCAAATTGGCCCCATCGAGTCTGCATTGCATAGTCTCTATTTCCTTTTCGTAACACTTCGATCCCACCGAAGTGAGCGAATCGGTCCCACCGAGTTTGCCTGACCAACCCTCTGTGTACCTATTGAAGAAATTGGTCCCACCGAGTTTATGAGATCGGTCACACCAAGATTACGTTATGCCCTAACCCTAACATATCGGTCCCACCGAGATGACTATATCGGTCCCACCGAAAATCCTAGCGTTCACATTTTTACCTGGATCAGTCTAATCGAATTTGTTGATTCGGTCCCATCGAGTTTCGTGATCTGTGTGTAACGGTTAGATTTTGTGTGGAGGCTATATATACCCCTCCACACACTTTTCATTCGTGGAGAGAGCCATCAGAACAAACCTACACTTCCATTACTCATTTTTTGAGAGAGAACCACCAACTCATGTGTTGAGGCCAAGATATTCCAATCCTACCATATGAATCCATATCTCTAGCCTTCCCCAAGTTGCTTTCCACTCAAATCATCTTTCCACCATAGCCAAATCTGTGTGAGAGAGTTGAGTGTTTGGGAGACTATCATTTAAAGCACAAGAGCAAGGAGTTCATCAACAACACACCATCGATTATATTTTGGTGAGTGGTGTCTCCTAGATTGGTTAGGTGTCACTTGGGAGCCTCTGTCAAGATTGTGGAGTTGAACCAAGGAGTTTGTAAGGGCAAGGAGATCGCCTACTTCGTGAAGATCTACCCTAGTGAGGTAAGTCCTTTGTGTGCGATGGCCATGATGGGATAGACAAGGTTGCTTCTTCGTGGACCCTTCGTGGGTGGAGCCCTCCAAGGACTTGCGCAACTGTTACCCTCCGTGGGTTGAAGTCTCCATCAACGTGGATGTACGATAGCACCACCTATCAAAACCACGCCAAAAATCTCCGTGTCAACATTGCATTTGCTCCCTCCAAACTCCACCTATTTACTTTCTTGCAAGTTGCATGCTTTACTTTCCGCTGCCCATATACTCTTTGCATGCTTGCTTGAATTGTATTGAGATTGCTTGACTTGTGCTAAGTTGCTAAAATCTGCCAAGAACTAAAATTGGGAAAATTTTACGTTTTTATTTGGTCAAGTAGTCTAATCACCCCCCCTCTAGACATACTTTCGATCTTACAAGTGGTATCAGAGCTTTGGTCTCCATTTTCCTTGATTTCTATAGCTTTGGTGATCATAGCCTTGGTTTCACAACCTAGGAGAGTGTGGCATCTAGCAAGGGAAATTACCACCATAGAGGTCCTTACTTTGATGGTACAAATTTTGCTAGTTGGAAACATAAGATGAAAATGCATATTCTTGGACATAACCCCGCCGTTTGGGCTATTTGTGTGTATTGGCTTGCAAGGTGAATTCTTTGATGGGAGAGAACCAAACCGTGAAGCTACCACGGAAGAATTGAAGATGTTGCAATACAATGCTCAAGCTTGCGATATCCTCTTCAATGGATTGTGCCCCAAAGAATTCAACAAAACAATCGTCTCGATAATGCAAATGAAATTTGGGATACTTTGATTGATATGCATGAAGGTACCGACTCCGTCAAGGAATCCAAGTTGGATGTGCTTCAAAGTCAACTTGACAAGTTCAAAATGAAGGATGGTGAAGGTGTCACCGAAATGTAATCTAGGCTTGCTCTCATCACAAATGAGATTGTCGGCTTTGGAAGTGAGGAGATGACCGACAAATTCACCATCAAGAAGATCTTAAGAGCCTTGGATGGAAAATATGATACTGTGTGCACATTGATCCAAATGATGCCAAATTACAAAGATCTCAAGCCAACCGAAGTCATTGGAAGAATTGTTGCTCATGAGATGTCACTCAAGGACAAAGAAGAGCTTCACAACAAGTCTAGTGGTGCTTACAAAGCCTCATGTGTTGCTCCTACATCATCAAATGATAAACAAGCCTTCAATGAAGAACTGAGCTTAATGGTGAAGAACTTCAACAAGTTCTACAAGAGTAGAAGCAAGGAAAGAAGTTCCAAGTCAAGGTCCTACAATGACAAAAGATCTTCTAGTCGTGAGCGAAACTGCTACAATTGTGGAAGACCCGGACACTACTCCAATGAGTGTAGGAATCCCTACAAAATAAGAGAAGACTGACCTAAAAGAAGAAGAAAAAGGGAAGAATCACCTCCAAGAGAGAGGAGTAGCTAGAGATGATCGCTATGAATGAAGAACCTCTCGAAGAAGCAAGGATTCGAAAAGGAAGGACAAGTCATCAAGGAGCTACACAAAACGAAGACATCAAGCTCATGTTGGTGAATGGGTATCCGTCTCCGACTCCGACCACCACTCCGAGGGAAGTTATCACTCCAACTCCGAATATACTCAAGATGAAGGTGTTGCTGGTCTAGCACTTGTGTCAATCAACTCCTATGACATATTTGATTCACCAAATGAAGGAATTGTGAGATGCTTCATGGCTAAAGGCCCCAAGGTAACACACCCCGAGTATGTTGATTTCAATAGTGATGAAGATGACTTGGTAGGTGATGATGATTTACTTGTTGACAACTCTAGTGATGAATACTATGATGAAATGTCAATTAATCATGCTAATCAAGATAAAATGAATGACAATGATAAGAAGGAGATTGAGCGGCTAACTAAAGAACTAAACACTCTTAAGTTAGCTCATGAAACTACTTTAGAAGATCATCGAGAACTTTTAAAAACTCATGAGAAGATACCCTTTGAAAAGCTCAATCTTGATCAAGAGCATGAGTTCTTAAAGGCCATCAATGATGATCTTCGGAAGAAAAGTTCTTCTTACATTGCCAAGCGTTTACTCTTGTCTACTTACATGCCACAAGTAAAATCTAACAACAAGAACAAGAAAAATTCTTCTTCTAGTAGTAACAATAATCATGCTAAAACCAATACTGTTGCTTCTAGTAGTTCTCTTGATTCCACTAATGATTCTCTTAGCCAAGTTACACTTGAGCAAGAAAATAGCTTATTGAAGGGAATTATAGAGAAAGGTGTTTACAAAAGCCTTGCCGGAAGTAAGCAATTTGAAGAAATTGTATGCAAGCAAGGAAGGCACTAGAAGAATCAAGGTGTTGGTTTTGAACGAAATTTCAATGCCAATGGAGTTGAGTGGGAAGAAGATCAGTACCCCAAGACGAAGTTTGTTCGTCAACAAGAGAAGTATGACCCTACTTCCTTCAAGGGGACACAAGCTCAAGATGATCTTCCACCACAAGACCACAAGCTAAAAGGCCAGTACAAGCTTCAAGAAGATATTGATGCATTTGAATATGCTCCGAAGGCCTTGGTCAAGTGGGTTCCCAAGACTACATCAAGTTCTACTTCATCAAGTACATCTACAACTCCAAGGATTCCCATTAAGATGATGTGGATCCCGAAGAAGAAGAACTAGAGAGTTCTTGAGGGTGCCTCCGCCAACATACTTCACTCATATTCATTTTGGCAAGGACAAGTGCAAATAACTTCCACATCTTGCACTAGTTCAGGAGTCACAAATCCTCTTGTTGGTAAGACAAGGGACAAGGTAACCTAATGCTTTCATGGACATCATCATGTGTGTGCTTCACTCTATGTCTATGGATATCTTTGTTTGTTCCTTGTGGGACTAACCCATGTAGGTATTGGAAGTGCAACTCACTCCAATGGATTGCTTCAGATGATCTACATCAACAATGAGCATCCACATATTCGATATCTACATGAAGTCATCATCGACAAAACCCAAGGTTAGTTGATCCCTCTTAGGGGGGATATCACATCTAGGGGGAGCTTTACTCTAAGATTTGAGCTAAAGCAACTCTAATGGTGTGAACACAACAATGCTTTATGTAAAAGTGGTAACCCCACTTGTGCTTAAACAATGAGTATGACCTATGATCAAATCTTCTCATTTGACTCCTAAGTCAACATACTCATATATAGATGACCTAGTCATCGCCAATTGCTTGATAGATGCTTGTGCATGCTTTGCCACATATTTCATTTGCCATTTTATTGTGTGAGCATGTTGGTTGCATACTTTTCTCATTCGAGGACATCCATTTGTTGCTTTGATTGTTTGGAGTTTCTTCTTTTTGCCAAATGGATGGACAAGAATGCCTAAGAACTCCCTCTAGCTATCTATGCTTTTCTCTTCTCAAATTCTATTCATGCTACATCACAAAGTTTGATCTAAGTCAAATTCAAATCCTCTGTGTGAGGAGCACTCAGAGTTCCATTTTTTCATAGACTTAAAACTTCCAAAACCTCTCTATGTATTTCGGTCTGACCGACTCCTCCATTTTGGTCACACCGAGTTCATTGGGTTGATCAAGTTTCAATATCGGTGCAATCGATTAGAACCTTTTGGTCTCACCGAGTTGCAGTAACCGCTTGCGATTCTGTGTCTTGGTGCCATCGAGTTGTTCCACTCGGTCACACCGACAATGTCAGGATATATATACTGATTGGCCAGATTTTGGAAATCACTTCAAAACTTCTTCGTCCGCGCGTGTCCTGCTCTGCCTCTCGGGTCTTCGGATCATCACCTCATCGCCAGCGACCTCCCGCCGCTGGTCTCCGCCGCCGTCAACAGATTTCAATGCCGTCGTTGCCGCCGTAGCAAACTCACCGCCGAACTAGGGTATGAGTTCGACCCCTTGTGCATTCTTTTTACTTCCGATTCCAAGCACAAGGTCAATGCCATGTTCTTTACGACGTATGAGATCGATCCATCCATAGAGAATCTCCATTAGACTAGATTTGAATTGAAAATTTAGGGTTAGGTTTTCACCGGACTCATCTCAGACCGATCGAGTTGTAGGAATCGGTTCCACCTATTTGGCTTAGGCCAAAGCACAAGTGATTTTTGGTCCGGCCGAAAGATGCAAATCGGTGTGACCGATACGAGGACTTTGTGAAACCCTAGCAAACTCGGAGTCACCGAACTGTGCCTCAGTCTGACTGATTTCACATGTTCAGAGTCCAAAGTTGCTTCGGTGTCACTGAGTTTTACAAATCGGTAGCTCCGAAAAGCTTCCTGTAGAAAACTAAAACTAAGTTTTTGACTCATTCTTTTTGCAAAAACTCTACACTTTGTGATGCTCATCTACTCTACCTCATCTAGATCTATTCACAGGGTCTGCTGTTAGTTTGATTTGCCAGGATGTCTGACAAGAGTGAAAGCCAGAACAAATCAGAAGATCAAGTGAACATGAGTGAGGGCACTAGTCCCTCTAGCAGCTCTGATGATGGCAGCAGGAGCACTCTAAGCAATTTTCCCAAGGCAGCTACAAGGACAAGGAAGAAGAGAACCTCAGATTCAGAGGATGAGGACTATGTGGCTGCTGAGGAGGAAGTAAGCTCCAAAAAGAAAGTGCTGAAGAAGGAATATGGAACTGCTGCTGTAACAAAACCTGGTATGCATAAGAAGACACCTGCCAGGAGAGTTCCCATGTCTAAGGCCAGAACGTCCACTTAGGAAACTATGTTCTTCACACTTGAGCCAAGAGCATATGAAGAAGGGAAGAAGAGGGTCAGAAAAACTACAACTAGAGTGATTGGAAATCCATCTATGAGGAAGGATTCTGCTAGTGAAGAGGAAGAGGAAGAAGAGGTTGCTGCTTAAGCACCTCCTGCTAAGGCACATAAGCTGATGGGGGATGCCATCAAGTCTGGGGCAGCTCCTTCTAAGCCCAAGACATCCCCCAAAGCTCCAGCTCAAGCTCCAAAGAGAAACACCAGAAACATACCTACAACAGAGAGGAACAAGGCCCCAGTGCCTGAAGCTGCAGAAGAAGCTAAAGCCCAAGTGCTTAGGAAGCTCAAGATCAAGATTCCAGACCACAATGACAGTCACTTAGTGGCTGAACACATGAAGGAAAGAAAGGATGCTGGTCTCAGGAAATGGAGACAAGCAGATCCATATGCTGCAAGGAGGAGGACTGCAGTGGAATACAGATTCCACACCAAAGAGCAACATGATTTTTATGAGATAGTGTTGCTGGACAAGAAACCCATAGTGAGTGATATGAGATGGGTGGACTGGAAATTCATTGATCCTAATGCTGATCATTTCCTAGGTGTGCATGAAAGCTTGAAAGCAAATGGTGTTGATGACTTTTTTGGTCAGAAGCTCACCAAGTGGAATGATGAGCTCATTATGCAATTCTACTCAACAACTCACTTCTATCCAAATGGAAGAATTGTGTGGATGACAGAAGGGTAGAGGCACCAATCAACTATTGATGAGTGGGCTAGGCTCATAAATGCCCCTGAAGAAGAAGAAAATGACAAAGATGTGTATACTGAAAAGAAGAAAGATCACAGCACCATGGCCAATATGTATAAGGAAATTCTAGATAAGGCCTTGGAAACACATAAGTTTGGATTAGTCTACTATTTGTTGTCTAGTTTGGCCACCATAAACACCATCTTGAGGCACATTTTGTTACCCAAATCTAGAGATCACATGATGATTAGAGGCCATTCCATCAACTTGCTGCAGCTGTTTGATGTTGTGCCACCGAAGTTCAAGGTCATGAGCTTAATTGTTGAGACAATCAAAAGGACAACAGCTGACCAGAAGAGATATTGTGGATATGCTACACATATCCAAGAGCTAATCAATTCCAAGATAAAGCAAGGAGTGCATCTTTTGGACAAAGAACATCTTCCTTTGCTGCCTGAATTTGAGGACAACACAGTTGTCATGGACGCTGAAGATCCATCCTCAGTTGCAACTCATGAGAAGAAGGAGAAGGCCAGAGCAGAAAAGGCAGCAAAGATGCCAAGTGCAGCAGAGGCTTCAGAAGTCTTTCTCAAGTCAAAACAAGACCAGCTTGGATTTTTAATTCAAGCAACCCTGAGGATTGAGAAAGGGCTAGCTACCCTGACTCAGAACCAGGAGAGCTTGGAGAGGATAATAGATACAAAATTCTATGATCTGGACTTGAAGGTAACTGAGATTCAGACAGCTGTTGAAGAACTCCAGGAAGAAGCTCAGGGGAGGAATAACAAAGCTACTACACAGGTGTTCCACAGAGTGCCTAGGGCACAGAGGTCTGCAGCAGTGCCAGTGATAGACACTAGAGCTACAACTTCAGCACCTGCAGCCACAGCTCCCACAACTCCTGTAGCTCCTTCAGTGGCAACCCCTCCAGCTCCAACATCATCTACAGATGCATTCGTCCTTGGAGTCATCTCAACACCTCCTTCCGAAGATCAAACCTAGAGAGACGCATAACACTATGCATTTTCGAGCTTTTTGGTAACTTTTTGCCAAAGGGGGAGAAAGTGTATAGATCATAGGATTCGGAGAGAGAGAGAGTTGTCTCTTTTTGCTACTTATTTTCTTTGCTTGCCTGGTTGAGATACATTATGTCTGTGTGTGAGATACTTTGTATGATCATGTGCTTGATCATATCACTCTTTATGCTTATGCTTGAATGATGACATTATCTATCTCTTGTATGATCATTCACTTTGCCTTGGTGATGAGTGCTTGTTCTTACTTATCATCATTTTGAGCGCTCCACCAAGATGTATGACATGGAAGAGTAACCCATGATCCTAACAGATTGTGCATTTGCAGTCCAAAGCAAATTTTAAACAATGCACAAATTTAGGGGGAGCTCTTGCTTATCACATACTTCTCAAAGCGACAATGTACTTCATTCTTATTATCATTTGTCGAAGCTTTGATCTATATGTTGTTATCAATTACCAAAAAGGGGAGATTGAAAGTGCAACTAATCCCTGGGTGGTTTTGGTAATTCTTAACAACATATAGTTCATTGAACTAATGCTATTTCAAGATAATCATTTCAGAAAGTTCAATGATTGGCATGGCATGGACTAGAGATGTGGACCCCTCAAAATGCAAAGGACATATATTGGCAACAAGCTCAAGACTCTACATTTTCATTTTAGTGATCCAAGATCACATTGAGTCCATAGGAAAGTCAATACTATTAAAAGGGGATGAGGTGTTGCCTAATGGCTTACTTGCTCAAAATGCTTAGTGATATGCTCCAAAACCCTCAGCCTGTTTCTCATTTCCACATATGTCCTAAACCTAAAGTTAAATTCAGCCCCACCGATTTGATCTATCCGGCGCCACTGAGTTTCATTTGACATAGCCACTGCCACAAACCCTAGTTACTTTGGTCTCACCAAGATGGGATTGCAAACTCTCTCTTTCCTTTTTGTAACATTTCGGTCTCACTGAAATGAGCAAATCGGTCCCACCAAGTCTGCATTGCAAACTCTCTATTTCCTTTTCGTAACACTTCGGTCCCATCGAAGTGAGTGAATCGGTCCCACCGAGTTTGCTTGACCAACCCTCTATGTACCTATTGCTGAAATCAGTCCCACCGAGTTTATGAGATCGGTCACATCGAGATTACTTTATGCCCTAACCCTAACATATCAGTCCCACTGAGATGACTATATCGGTCCCACCGAAAATCCTAACATTCACATTTTTACCTGGATCGGTCTGACCGAGTTTGTTGATTCGGTCCCATCGAGTTTCGTGATCTGTGTGTAATGGTTAGATTTTGTGTGGAGGCTATATATACCCCTCCATGTACTCTTCATTCATGGAGAGAGCCATCAGATCAAACCTACACTTCCACTACTCATTTTTGAGAGAGAACCACCAACTCATGTGTTGAGGCCAAGATATTCCAATCCTACCATATGAATCCTTATCTCTAGCCTTCCCCAAGTTGCTTTACACTCAAATCATCTTTCCACCATAGCCAAATCTATGAGAGAGAGTTGAGTGCTGGGGAGACTATCATTTGAAGCACAAGAGCAAGGAGTTCATCAACAACACACCATCTATTACTTTTTGGAGAGTGGTGTCTCCTAGATCTGTTAGGTGTCACTTCAGAGCCTCCGTCAAGATTGTGGAGTTGAACCAAGGAGTTTGTATGGGCAAGGAGATCGCCTACTTCATGAAGATCTACCCTAATGAGGCAAGTCCTTTGTGGGCGATGGCCATGATGGGATAGACAAGGTTGCTTCTTCGTGGACCGTTTGTGGGTGGAGCCCTCCGTGGACTTGCGCAACCGTTACCCTATGTGGGTTGAAGTCTCCATCAACGTGGATGTACGATAGCACCACCTATCAGAACCATGCCAAAAATCTCCGTGTCAACATTGCGTTTGCTCCCTCCAAACTCCACCCATTTACTTTCTTGCAAGTTGCATGCTTTACTTTCCGCTGCCCATATACTCTTTGCATGCTTGCTTGAATTGTATTGAGATTGCTTGACTTGTGCTAAGTTGCTAAAATCTGCCAAGAACTAAAATTAGGAAAAGGCGAAGTTTTTATTTGGTCAAGTAGTCTAATCACCCCCCTCTAGACATACTTTCGATCCTACACCGCTATACAATGATCTACTCCTGTATCACTATCGTACCCCCTTGCCAAACTCATAGCAAGGCACACAACTGGTCTGGTACATAGCATGGCATACTTTATAGAACCTATGACTGAGGCATAAGGAGTGACTTTCATTCTCTTTCTATTTTCTGTAGTGGTCAGGCTTTGAGTCTTACTCAACTTTACACCTTGTAATACAGGCAAGAACTCCTTCTTTGACTGATCCATTTTGAACTCTTTCAAAAACTTGTCAAGGCATGTACTCATTGAAAAATCTTTATCAAGCGTCTTGATCTATCTCTATAGATCTTGATGCCCAATGTGTAAGTAGCTTCACCGAGGTCTTTCTTTGAAAAACTCCTTTCCAACTCTCCTTTATGCTTTCCAGAAAATTCTACATTATTTCCGATCAACAATATTTCATTCACATATACTTATCAGAAAGGCTGTAGTGCTCCCACTGATTTTCTTGTAAATACAGGCTTCACCACAAGTCTGTATAAAATATATGCTTTGATCAACTCATCAAAGCATATATTCCAACTCTGAGATGCTTGCACCAGTCCATAGATGGATCGCTGGAACTTGCACACCTTGTTAGTATTTTTAGGATCGACAAAACCTTCTGGTTGCATCATATACTCTTCTTTAAGAAATATCCATTTAAGTAATGCAATTTTGACATCCATTTGCCAGAGTTCATAAAATATGGCAATTGCTAACATGATTCGGACGGATTTAAGCATCGCTACAATTGAGAAAATCTCATTGTAGTCAACACCTTGAACTTGTCCAAAACCTTTTGCGACAAGTCGAGCTTTGTAGATAGTAACACTACTATCAGTGTCCGTCTTCCTCTTGAAGTTCCATTTATTTAATGTGGCTTGCCGATCATCGGGCAAGTCCACCAAAGTCCACACTTTATTCTCATACATGGATCCCATCTCAGATTTCATGGCCTCAAGCCATTTCGCGGAATCTGGGCTCATCATCGCTTCCTCATAGTTCGTAGGTTCATCATGGTCTAGTAACATGATTTCCAGAATAAGATTACCATACCGCTCTGGTGCGGATCATACTCTGGAAGACCTACGAGGTTCAGTAGTAACTTGATCTGAAGTTTCATGATCATCATCATTAGCTTCCTCACTAATTGGTGTAGGAATCACTAGAACTGATTTCTGTGATGAACTACTTTCCAATTCGGGAGAAGGTACAATTACCTCATCAAGTTCTACTTTCCTCCCACTCACTTCTTTCGAGAGAAACTCCTTCTCTAGAAAGGATCCATTTTTAGCAACGAATATCTTGCCTTCAGATCTGTGATAGAAGATCTATGCAACAGTTTCCTCTGTGTATCCTATGAAGACGCATTTCTCCGATTTGGGTTTGAGCTTATCAGATTGAAGTTTATTCACATAAGCATCGCAGCCCCAAACTTTAAGAAATGATAGCTTAGGTTTATCGCCAAACCACAGTTCATACGGTGTCGTCTCAACGGATATTGATTGTGCCCTGTTTAAAGTGAATGCAGTTGTCTCTAATGCATAACCCCAAAACGATAGTGGTAAATGAGTAAGAGATATCATAGATCACACCATATCCAATAAAGTACGGCACGATGTTTGGACACACCATTACACTGTGGTGTTCCAGGTGGCGTGAGTTGCGGAACTATTCCATGTTGTTTCAAATGAAGGCCAACCTCATAACTCAAATATTCACCTCTACGATCAGATTGTAGAAACTTTATTTTTCTTGTTACGATGATTCTCCACTTCACTCTGAAATTCTTTGAACTTTTCAAATGTTTCAGACTTGTGTTTCATTAAGTAGATATACCCATATCTGCTCAAATCATCTGTGAAGATCAGATAATAATGATACCTGCCACTAGCCTCAACACTCATCGGACCGCATACATCAGTATATATTATTTACAATAAGTCATTAGCTTGTTCTATTGTTCCGGAGAACGGAGTTTTAGTCATCGTGCCCATAAGGCACGGTTCGTAAGTATCAAATGATTCATAATCAAGTGATTCCAAAAGCCCATTAGCATGGAGTTTCTTCATGCGCTTTACACCAATATGACCTAAATGGCAGTGCCACAAGTATGTTGCACTATCATTATCAACTTTGCATCTTTTGGCATCAATATTATGAATATGTGTATCACTACAATCGAGATTCAATAAACCATCAACAATGGGTGTATGACCATAGAAGGTTTTATTCATGTAAGCAGAATAACAATTGTTCTCTGTCTGAAATGAATAATCGTATTGCAATAAACATGATCTAATCATATTCATTCTCAATGCAAACACCAAATAACATTTATTCAAGTTCAACACTAATCCCGAAAGTATAGGTAGTGTGCGATGATGATCATATCAATCTTGGAACCACTTCCAACACACATTGTAACTTCATCCTCAACTAGTCTCTATTTATTTTACAACTCCTGTTTAGAGTTACTAATCTTAGTAACCGAACAAGTATCAAATACCCAGGGCTTACTACGAGCACTAGTAAGGTACACATCAATAACATGTATATCAAATATACCTTTGTTCACTTTGCCATCCTTCTTATTCGCCAAATATTCGGGGCAGTACCGTTTCCAGTGACCAGTACCTTTGTGAAAGTGCTAGTTATCAACTAGAGGGGGGTGAATAGGCGATTTTTATGGAAGTCTTCAAAACATGGCAGTTTTGAAGACAAACAGGTAAACTGAGCCTATATAGTAAGCAGCGGAATGAAAGCTACACTAGACAAGCATAAGTCTAACATACAACATAATGAAAGCACGAAGACTAATTGCAACTAGGTAGACAGGATCAGAGAGGTAGGTAGTACGAAGCTAAACAGATAATAGTCTTCACAGCGTGAAGTCAAACATATTAGACAGGCAAGCGATGACTTCATGACGACAACTGAAAAGTAAGGAGGGTAGAGGATAGAACCAGTAGCTTGATGAAGACAAGGATTTGGTAGACCAGTTCCAGTTGCTGTGACAACTCTATGTTTGGTTAGGGAGGCTGAGATTTAACTCAGAAGACCGTGTCTTCACATTATTCCCCTTGAGCTAAGGACACCCAGTCCTCGCCCAATCACTCTGGTAAGTCTTCGAGGTAGACTTCCAAACCTTCACAGACTTCATTCACCGGCAATCCACAATTACTCTTGGATGCTCAGAACGCGACGCCTAACCGGCTAGAGGATTCACAGTCCTCAAGTATAAAAAGTCTTCAGATCACGCGGACAGAAAGACTTCAGTGATGCCTAACACTCTTTGGCTCTGGGTGTTTTGGGCTTTGTCCTCACAAGGATTTCTCTCTCAAATGCTTTGGAGGTGGGTTTCTCTCAAATGACAAAAGCCGTGCACTAACTCTAAGAAGCCACCAATTTATGGTGTAGGGGGTGGGCTATTTATAGCCAGGAGGCAACCTGACCTGATATGTCCGAAATGACCCCGGGTCACTAAGGAACTGACATGTGTCTAACGGTAAGATTTCAAACACACACGACAGCTTGGCTTGGGCTACAAGCAAAGCTGACTCATCCAACTCTGGATAAGATTTGGTCTCATTGTCTTCGCTTGAAGACATAATATTTGGTTGAGCATCACTTTAGTCACTCTGACTTTGTTCACTTGGACCCCACTTAACAGTACGGTGGTTCCTATGACTTAATAATAAGAAGAGGAAACTACGAAACAACTATGTCTTCGCACTCCATAGTCTTCAAGTGAATAGCTTCACGCATCCTAATCTTCATCGTGAATGTCTTCACGAACCACCATTGTCTTCAATGTCTTCACCCATTTTTAGGGGTCATCTCTGGTAGGTAAACCGAATCAATGAGGGACACTACCTGTGTTATCCTGCAATTCTCAGAAACACATTAGTCCCTCAACCATGTTTGTCGTCAATACTCCAAAACCAACTAGAGGTGGCACTAGATGCACTTACAATCTCCCCCTTTTTGGTGATTGATGACAAACTGGTTGAAGTTTTCAACAGGGATAAAAGTATGTGAAAGTTCAGTGTTGTGAGTATTGTCTTCATACATATGACGATGCATATAAATAGTTTGCCTTTGAATGCAAATGCACATGGCAGGTTTTGCTTTGTGGAGGCCATCTTCAAAGTGTGAAGACAATTCATCATGCATATAAAAGGATAATGAAGATAATGATATGCATAATGGACAATGGACGTCTGTAGAATGACTTCATGCGGAATTTATCATCGCATCACAAAGTGGCAACAAAAAGTAGCATACGACCATCAAGTTTAAGTGTTACAACTCAAAAGCCAAAAGTTTCAGAACAAGAGTTGTAAGAACTTAGCAAAAATTTAGCAACCACCCATATAGACCCGCTTGAAGACTATTAACTCATATGCTTCTCCCCCTTTTGTAAGTAATGACCAAAAAGGTTTGAAAACATAGAGTATCTACTCGGTCCCAGTTGGAGACAAAGTTGGAGCAGCAGGGTCAACGTTGGAGTTTGGTGGTGCAGACGGGCCTTGTGCAGCAGCATCATGCTGAGCAGTGAGAGCAGGCAAAGTGGCGTCATCTTCTTCATCGACAACTCTTGCAACAACAGTTGCAGCCGATGATGAGTACTCAGAATCTTCAATTGAGGGTGTGTGATGCCAACTTGCATTTGGAGGAGGCCTGGAGTCAAACTTGAAATTTTTAGTGAAGCCATCCGCGCGAAGTTCATCTTTAGCGCAGATCAAGGTGAGACTCACTACAAAAAAAAGACACATCCGTGACATTTTGGGATGAACGAATTTTTTTTCTGTCATACATATGACACTTCTATGACGATAATTATGACAAACCCCGGTATCATCATAGATGTGGTGGGCTCCTACTTCTATGACAAAAAATCATGTCAGAAAATGGGCTTTCGTCCTGGGCGGGCCAGAGACGCAGCTGCATGACATTCTTTGGGCCGTCCATGACGGAAAAAACTGTGGTAGAAGCGAGGGGGAGGAAAATTTCGGGGAGTTGCCGGTTATGGTGGGAGGTCGGGGGCCGAGCGATGCGCGTTTCTGTCGTACACGTGCGAGGCATTGGCTCTAACTGAACCCGAGCGAGGCGTTGGGCTCTAACTGAACCCGAGTGATTGCACTGCAGGCTACGCGTTACTGAACCCGAGTGATCGATCGATGGCTGCTAACTGAACCCGATCGAGCGATTCCTTCGCTACTGCTGCTAACTGAAGCCGATCGATGCTGCCTATGGGATGAACAGTGAGCATTGCAGGGGGGGGGTTGGATGAACAGGGAGCGGTGGCGTTGCCTCTGGATGAACAGGACCCCGTGGTGTGGAGGGTTGGATGAACAGTAAACGATGGAGGGGTGGCCGTGGAGGGGTGGTTGAACAGGACCCCGTGGTGTGGAGGGCTGGAAGAACAGTAGACGGTGGAGGGGTGCCCGTGGAGGGGTGGTTGAACAGTAGCTGGTGGAGTAGCACGCGGTGGAGGCTGGATGAACAGGAACCCGTGGAGGCTGGAGGAGGTCAACGATGGAGATGAACAGTATCCCGTGGAGTCCCGTTTTGCGGTACGCCACACCCCTCTCGATGAACAGAACCCCCGTTTCGACCGTAGCGCTCCAACACAAGTCCGTTTCATCCTTTTTGCGGTACGCCACACCCCTCCCGATCAACAGGACCCCTGTTTCGACCGTAGGAGGTCCGTTTCCTCCGTTTTGCGGTACGCCACACCCCTCCCGATCAACAGGACCCCCGTTTCGACCGTAGGAGGCCCGTTTCCTCTGTTTTGCGGTACGCCAGGCCCCTCCCGATCAACAGGATCCCATTTCGAACATGGCCGGTCGAACACAAGGCCGTTTCCTCCGTTGTGCGGTACGCTAGGCCTCGTTTCCATCGCCTGTTCCGTCCAAGCCCTCCTGATGAACACGACCACGCATTCCGTTCCGACCCAGCCGGTTGGCTCCCCATGAATACGACGACGATGTTGTTTCTCTGTTCCGACCAAGCCATGTACGTATGCGCGAGTAGGCGTTCGAAACCCTGCCCGTATGTACGTACGTGGCTGTATTTTCTTTCTTGCACCCTCGCCGCTGTATGTACGTGTACATGCTACGTGCGCACCTCTACTACGACACGTGCGCGCCTCTACTACGACACATGCGTGCCTCTACATCGACCAGTATGTACGTACACATTCGCGACCAGAATGACAACGCTACGTACGCTTCGACCAGGTGGGTCCCGACTGTCAGGCACTTCCTTGCCTGCGAAGATGTAGCTGGTGGGTCCCAGCAGTCAGGGGGCGAATTGTTTTTTTACCCAGACGCACTTCCTTGCGTGCGTAGATGTAGCTGGTGGGTCCCAGCAGTCAGGGGGGCTGATGACCCACAAGTATAGGGGATCTATCATAGTCCTTTCGATAAGTAAGAGTGTCGAACCCAACGAGGAGCAGAAGGAAATGATAAGCGGTTTTCAGTAAGGTTTTCTCTGCAAGCACTGAAATATTAGGTGATAGATAGTTTTGTGATAAGAAAAATAGTAACGAGCAAAAGTAAATAAAGTAAATAAAGTGCAACAAGGTGGCCCAATCCTTTATGTAGCAAAGGATAAGCCTGGACAAATTTTAATAATGAAGAAGGAGCTCCCGAGGACACATTGGGAATTATCGTCAAGCTAGTTTTCATCACGTTCATAAGATTCGCATTCGGTACTTTGATAATTTGATATGTGGGTGGACCGGTACTTGGGCACTGCCCTAACATGGACAAGCATCCCACTTATGATTAACCCCTATTACAAGCATCCGCAACTACAAAAAGGAGTATTAAGGTAAACCTAACCACAGCATTAAACATATGGGTCCATATGAACCCCTAACGAAGCAACGCATAAACTAGGGTTTAAGCTTCTGTCACTCTAGCAACCCATCATCTACTTATTACTTCCCTATGCCTTCCTCTAGGCCCAAATAATGGTGAAGTGTCATGTAGTCGACGTTCACATAACACCACTAGAGGAGAGACAACATACATCTCATCAAAATATCAAACAAATACCAAATTCACATGACTACCAATAGCAAGACTTCACCCATGTCCTCAGGAAAAAACGTAACTACTCACAAAGCATATTCATGTTCATAATCAGAGGGATAATAATATGCATAAAGGATCTGAACATATGATCTTACACCAAGTAAACCAAATAGCATCAACTACAAGGAGTAATCAACACTACTAGCAACCCACAGGTACCAATTTGTGGTTTTGATACAAGATTGGATACAAGAGATGAACTAGGGTTTTGAGATGAGATGGTGCTGGTGAAGATATTGATGGATATTGACCCCCTCCCAATGAGAGGATCGTTGGTGATGATTTCCCCCTCCCGGAGGGAAGTGTCCCCAGCAGAACAGCTCCGCCAGAGCCCTAGATTGATTCCACCAAGGTTCCGCCTCGTGGTGGCGGAGTTTCATCCCGTAAGCTTGCCCACGATTTTTTCCAGGGGAAAACCCTTCATATAGCAGAAGATGGACGTCAGAGGCCCACCAAGCAGCCCAGGAGATAGGGGGGCGCGCCCTGGGGGGGGGGGTGCCCCCTGTCTCCTGGACAGGGTGTGGGCCCCCTGGCCTATTTCTTTTGCCCAAAAATTCTTATTAAATCTGAAACGTTGTTTCGTGGAGTCTCAGGTCTTTTGGAGTTGTGCAAAATAGGTTTCCAACGTTTGCTCCTTTTCCAGCCAGAATTCCAGCTGCCGGCATTCCCCCTCTTCATGATAAACCTTGTAAAATAAGGGAGAATAGCCATAAGTATTGAGATATAATGTGTAATAACAGCCCATAATGCAATAAATATTGATATAAAAGCATGATGCAAAGTGGACATATCAACTCCCCCAAGCTTAGACCTCGCTTGTCCTCAAGCGGAAGCCGAAATCAAAAAATATGTCCACATGTTTAGAGATAGAGGTGTCGATAAAAATAAAATACGGACACGAGGGCATCATGATCATTCTAATAACAACAACATATATGGATTTTATCATATGATTTCCTATGTTCAAGTAATAATCAATTCACAATGTCAAGTATGGTTCAAAAACTTCATTGGGAACTAACAAACTATAATCTCAGTCATTGAAGCAATTGCAATTTATCGTAACATCAGAAAGAGTCAATAAGAGAGCTTTTTAGCAAGCTCACATACTCAACTATCTCGTAGTCCCCTATAATTGTTAACACTCACGCAATACTTGTGGTTATAGAGTTTCAGCCAGACATTGAGAAAGATAGGGGCTTATTGTGTTGCCTCCCAACGTATTCAGCTTTAGGTGATGTCAACAATAATAGCTTATGCCAACTTACATCCAATTGGATATATGTATCATGATATTTCAAACACGAGGAGCTTGCCAAAGGATAAAAATAAAAAGGGAAAGGTGAGAATCACCTTGACTCAAGCATAAAGTAAAAACATAAAGTAACAGATAGGCCCTTCGCAGAGGGAAGCAGAGGTTGTCATGTGCGTTTAGGGTTGATGCACGAAATCTTAATGCAAAAGAACGTCACTTTATATTGCACCTTGTATGTGGACCTTTATTATGCAATCCGTTGCTTTTATTACTTCCACAACAAGTTCGTACAAAGCTTATTTTCTCTGCACTAATAAGTCATACATATTTATAGAGCAATTTTTATGGCTTGCACCTATGACAACTTACTTGAAGGATCTTACTCAATCCATGGCTAGGTATGGTGGAATCTCATGGCAAAACTGGGTTTAAGGATATTTAGAAGCACGAGTAGTATCTCTACTGTTGGGGAACGTAGCAGAAATTCAAAATTTTCCTACGTGTCACCAAGATCTATCTATGGAGAGACCAGCAACGAGTAGAAAGAGAGTGCATCTACATACCCTTGTAGATCGCTAAGCGGAAGCGTTCAAGTGAACGGGGTTGATGGAGTCGTACTCGTCGTGATTCAAATCACTGATGATCCTAGTGCCGAACGGACGGCACCTCCGCGTTCAACACACGTACAGCCCGGTGACGTCTCCCACGCCTTGATCCAGCAAGGAGAGAGGGAGAGGTTGAGGAAGACTCCATCCAACAGCAGCACAACGGCGTGGTGGTGGTGGAGGAGTGTGGCAATCCAGCAGGGCTTCGCCAAGCACCATGGGAGAGGAGGAGTAGGAAGAGAGGTAGGGCTGTGCCAGAACTTCGTGTTTAGCTCCCATGCGCCTCCCCACTATATATAGGGGTGGAGGGGCTGGTTTCTGGCCCTCCAAGTCCATTGGGGCGTTGGCCAAGGTGGGAGGAAAGAAATCTCATTATTTCCTTCCCCACCGATTGTTATCCCCCCTTTTTAGGGATCTTGATCTTATCCCTTCGGGATATGATCTTATTCCTTCTAAGGGGGGGATCTTGGTGCGCCTTGACCAGGGGTGTGGGGCCTTGCCCCCACTACCCACGTCCATGTGGGTCCCCCCATGCAGGTGGGCCCCACTCCGGAACCTTCTAGAACCTTCCCGGTACAATACCGAAAAATCCCGAACATTTTCCGGTGACCAAAATAGGACTTCCCATATATAAATCTTTACCTTCGGACCATTCCGGAACTCCTCGTGACGTCCGGGATCTCATCCGGGACTCCGAACAACATTCGGTAACCACATACAAACTTCCTTTATAACCCTAGCGTCATCGAACCTTAAGTGTGTAGACCCTACGGGTTCGGGAGACATGTAGACATGACCGAGACGTTCTCCGGTTAATAACCAACAGGGGGATCTGGATACCCATGATGGCTCCCACATGTTCCACGATGATCTCATCGGATGAACCACGATGTCAAGGACTTAATCAATCCCATATTCAATTCCCTTTGTCTATCGGTATGTTACTTGCCCGAGACTCGATCGTCGGTATCCAATACCTTGTTCAATCTCGTTACCGGCAAGTCACTTTACTCGTTCCGTAACACATCATCCCGTGATCAACTCCTTGGTCACATTGCGCATATGATGATGTCCTACCGAGTGGGCCCAGAGATACCTCTCCGTTTACACGGAGTGACAAATCCCAGTCTCGATCCGCATAAAACAATAGATACTTTCGGAGATACCTGTAGTGCACCTTTATAGTCACCCAGTTACGTTGTGATGTTTGATACACCCAAAGCACTCCTACGGTATCCAGGAGTTACACGCTCTCATGGTCGAAGGAAGAGATACTTGACATTGGCAAAGCTCTAGCAAATGAACTACACGATCTTTTGTGCTAGTCTTAGGATTGGGTCTTGTCCATCACATCATTCTCCTAATGATGTGATCCCGTTATCAACGACATCCAATGTCCATAGCCAGGAAACCATGACTATCTGTTGATCACAATGAGCTAGTCAACTAGAGGCTCACTAGGGACATATTGTGGTCTATGTATTCACATGTGTATTACGATTTCCGGATAATACAGTTATAGCATGAATAAAAGACAATTATCATGAACAAGGAAATATAATAATAATACTTTTATTATTGCCTCTAGGGCATATTTCCAACAGTCTCCCACTTGCACTAGAGTCAATAATCTAGTTCACATCACCATGTGATTAACACTCACATGTCACATCGCCATGTGACTAATACCCAAGAGTTTACTAGAGTCAGTAGTCTAGTTCGCATCACTATGTGATTAACACTCAATGAGTTTTATGTTTGATCTTGTTGCTTGTGAGAGAGGTTTTAGTCAATGGGTCTGAACCTTTCAGATCCGTGTGTGCTTTACAAATCTCTATGTCATCTCCTAGATGCAGCTTCCACGCTCTATTTGGAGCTATTCCAAACAACTGTTCTACTTGGAGCTATTCTAAATTATTGCTCCATTATATGTATCCGGTCTCTCTACTCAGAGCTATCCGGATAGGTGTCAAGCTTGCATCGTCGTAACCTTTACGACGAACTCTTTTACCACCTCCATAATCGAGAAAATTCCTTAGTCCACTAGTTACTAAGGATAACTTTGACCGCTGTCCTGTGAGCCATTCTTAGATCACTCTTGTACCCCTTGACTGACTCATGGCAAGGCACACTTCAGGTGCGGTACACAGCATAGCATACTGAAGAGCCTACGTCTTAAGCATAGGGGACGACCTTCGTCCTTTCTCTCTATTCTGCCGTGGTCGAGCTTTAAGTCTTAACTTTGTACCTTACAACTCAGGCAAGAGCTCCTTCTTTGACTGGTCCATCTTGAACACCTTCAAGATCATGTCAAGGTATGTGCTCATTTGAAAGTATTATTAAGCATTTTGATCTATCCTTATAGATCTTGATGCTCAATGTTCAAGTAGCTTAATCCAGGCTTTCCATTGAAAAACACTTTCAAAATAACCCTATATGCTTTCCAGAAATTCTACGTCATTTCTGATCAATAATATGTCAACAACATATACTCATCAGAAATTCTATAGTGCTCCCACTCACTTCTTTGGAAATACAAGTTTCTCATAAACTTTGTACAAACCCAAATTTTTTGATCATCATCAAAGCATACATTCCAACTCCGAGATGCTCACTCCAGTCCTTAGAAGGATTGCTGGAGCTTTGCATACTTATTAGCATCTTTCGGGATTGACAAAACCTTCCGGTTGTATCACATACAACCTTTCCTCATTAAAATCGTCGAGGAAACAATGTTTTGACATCCTATCTGCAAGATTTCATAAATAATGCAGTAATCGCTAATATAATTCCAACAGACTCTTAGCATCGCTACGAGTGAGAAAATCTCATCGTAGTCAACTCCTTGAACTTGTCGGAAAACATCTTAACGACAAGTCGAGCTTTCTTAATGGTGACATTTACCATCATTGTCCGTATTCCTTTTGAAATCCATCTGTACTCATTAGCCTTACGACCATCGAGCCGTTCTGCCAAAGTCTACACTTTGTTTTCATACATGGATCCTCTCTCGGATTTTATGGCCTCAAGCCATTTATCGGAATCCGGGCCCACCATCGCTTCTCCATAGCTCGTAGGTTCATTGTTGTCTAGCAACATGACCTTCAAGACAGGATTACGTACCACTCTGAAGTAGTACGCATCCTTGTCATCCTACGAGGTTTGGGAGTGACTTGATCCGAAGTTTCATGATCAATATCATAAGCTTCCACTTCAATTGGTGTAGGTGCCACAGGAACAACTCCCTGTGCCCTGTCACACACTAGTTGAAGAGACAGTTCAATAACCTCATCAAGTCTCCACCATCCTCCCACTCAATTCTTTCGAGAGAAACTTTTCCTCGAGAAAGGACCCGATTCTAGAAACAATCCATATTGCTTTCGGATCTGAATTAGGAGGTATACCCAACTGTTTTGGGTTTCCTATGAAGATGCATTTTATCCGCTTTGGGTTCGAGCTTATCAACCTGAAACTTTTTCATATAAGCGTTGCAGCCCCAAACTTTTAAGAAACGACAACTTAGGTTTCTCTAAACCATAATTCATACGGTGTCATCTCATCGGAATTACGTGGTGCCCTATTTAAAGTGAATGTGGTTGTCTCTAATGCCTAACCCATGAACGATAGTGGTAATTCGATAAGAGACATCATGGTACGCACCATATCCAATAGGGTGCAACTATGATGTTCGGACACACCATCACATTATGGTGTTCCAGGCGGTATTAATTGTGAAACAATTTCCACAATGTCTTAATTGTGTGCCAAAACTCGTAACTCAGATATTCATCTCTATGATCATAT
Source organism: Triticum aestivum (assembly GCF_018294505.1). Classification (NCBI taxonomy): domain Eukaryota; kingdom Viridiplantae; phylum Streptophyta; class Magnoliopsida; order Poales; family Poaceae; genus Triticum; species Triticum aestivum. The sequence continues at coordinate 483,666,612 of NC_057813.1, forward strand.
CATAGACATTTTATCCTCTTGTCACAATGATCTGCTACTTCACTCTAAAATTACTTGAACCATTCAATAATTCAGACTTGTGTTTCATCAAGTAAATATACTCAACATTTACTCGAATCATCTGTGAAGTAAGAACATAATGATATTCACTGCATGCCTCAGCACTCATTCGACTGCACACATCAAAATGTGTTACTTCCAACAAGTTGCTATCTTGTTCCATCTTCCTGAAAATGAGGCTTTTCAGTCATCTTGCCCATGTGGTATGATTTGCATATCTCAAGTGATTCAAAATCAAGTGAGTCCGAACGATCCATTTGCATGGAGTTTCTTCATGCATATACACCAATAGACATGGTTCGCATGTCTCAAACTTTTCAAAAACGAGTGAGTCCAAAGATCCATCAACATGGAGCTTCTTCATGCGTTTTATACCATTATGACTTACATGGCAGTGCCACAAGTAAGTGGTACTATCATTACTATCTTATATCTTTTGGCATGAAAATGTGTATCACTACGACCGAGATTCAATAAACCATTCCTTTAGGTGCAAGACCATTGAAGGTATTATTCAAAAATAGAGTAACCATTATTCTCCTTAAATGAATAACCGTATTGTGATATACATAATCCAATCATGTCTATGCTCAACGCAAACACCAATCTCGGTGGTAGAGGGAGCGTGCGATGCTTGATCATATCAACCTTGGAAACACTTCCAACATATATCGTCAGCTCACCTTTAGCTAGTCTCCGTTTATTCCGTAGCTTTTATTTCGAGTTACTAACACTTAGCAACCGAACCGGTATCCAATACCCTGGTGCTACTAGGAGTACTAGTAAAGTACACATTAACATAATGTATATCCAATATACTTCTATCGACCTTGCCAGCCTTCTCATCTACCAAGTATCTAGGGTAATGCTGCTCCAGTGGTTGTTCCCCTTATTACAGAAGCACTTAGTCTCGGGTTTGGGTTCAACCTTGGGTTTCTTCACTAGAGCAGCAGCTGAATTGCCGTTTCATGAAGTATCCCTTTGTTCCCTTGCCCTTCTTGAAACTAGTGGTTTCACCAACCATCAACAATTGATGCTCCTTCTTGATTTCTACTTTCACGGTGTCAAACATCGTGAATACCTCAAGGATCATCTTATTTATCCCTGATATGTTATAGTTCATCACGAAGCTCTAGCAGCTCGGTGGCAATGACTTTGGAGAAACATCACTATCTCATTTGGAAGATCAACTCCCACTCAATTCAAGTGATTGTTGCACTCAGACAATCTGAGCACAAGCTCAACGATTGAGATTTTCTCCCTTAGTTTGCAGGCTAAGAGAATCGTCGGAGGTCTTATACCTCTTGACGTGAGCACGAGCCTGAAATCCCAATTTCAGCCCTCGAAACATCTCATATGTTCCGCGATGTTTCGAAAACGTCTTTGGTGCCTCTACTTAAACCATTTAACTGAACTATCATGTAGTTATCAAAACGTGTATGTTCGATGTTCGAAACATCCACAAACGACGTTTGGGGTTCAGCACACTGAGCAGTGCATTAAGGACATAAGCTTTCTACTGTTCGCATAATCGCTACTATCAACTTTCAACTATATTTTCTCTAGGAACATATCTAAAACAGTAGAACTAAAGCGCGAGCTACGACATAATTTGCAAAAGGTCTTTTGACTATGTTCAGGATAATTAAGTTCATCTTATGAACTCCCACTCAGATAGACATCCCTCTGGTCATCTAAGTGATTACATGATCCGAGTCAACTAGGCCGTGTCCGATCATCACGTGAGACGGACTAGTCATCATCGGTGAACATCTTCATGTTGATCATATCTACTATACGACTCATGCTCGACCTTTCGGTCTCCGTGTTTCGAGGCCATGTCTGTACATGCTAGGCTCGTCAAGTTAACCCTAAGTGTTTTCGCTGTGTAAAACTGTCTTACACCCGTTGTATGTGAACGTAAGAATCCATCACACCCGATCATCACGTGGTGCTTAGAAGCGATGAACTGTAGCAACGGTGCACAGTTAGGGGAGAACACTTCTTGAAATTGTTGTAAGGGATCATCTTATTTACTACCGTCGTTCTAAGCAAACAAGATGCATAAACATGATAAACATCACATGCAATCAAATAGTGTAGTGACATGATATGGCCAAAATCATATAGCTCCTTTGAACTTCATCTTCGGGGCTCCATGATCATCTTGTCACCGGCATGACACCATGATCTTCATCATCATGATCTCCATCATCGTGTCTTCATGAAGTTGTCACGCCAACGACTACTTCTACTTCTATGGCTAACGCGTTTAGCAATAAAGTAAAGTAAGTTACATGGCGTTCTTCAATGACACGCAGGTCATACAATAAATAAAGACAACTCCTATGGCTCCTGCCGGTTGTCATACTCATCGACATGCAAGTCGTGAATCCTATTACAAGAACATGATCAATCTCATACATCACATATATAATTCATCACATCCTTTTGGCCATATCACATCACATAGCATACCCTGCAAAAACAAGTTAGACGTCCTCTAATTGTTGTTTGCATGTTTTACATGGCTGCTATGGGTTTCTAGCAAGAACGTTTCTTACCTACGCAAAACCACAACGTGATATGCCAATTGCTATTTACCCTTCATAAGGACCCTTTTCATCGAATCCGTTTCGACTAAAGTGGGAGAGACTAGCACCCGCTAGCCACCTTATGCACCAAGTGCATGTCAATCGGTGGAACCTGTCTCACGTAAGAGTACGTGTAAGGTCGGTCCGGGCCGCTTCATCCCACAACACCGTCGAAACAAGATTGGACTAGTAACGGTAAGCATATTGAACAACATCAACGCCCACAATTACTTTGTGTTCTACTCGTGCAAAGAATCTACGCAATAGACCTGGCTCTGATACCACTGTTGGGGAACGTAGCAGAAATTCAAAATTTTCCTACGTGTCACCAAGATCTATCTATGGAGAGACCAGCAACGAGTAGAAAGAGAGTGCATCTACATACCCTTGTAGATCGCTAAGTGGAAGCGTTCAAGTGAACAGGGTTGATGGAGTCGTACTCGTCGTGATTCAAATCACCGATGATCCTAGTGCCGAACGGACGGCACCTCCGCGTTCAACACACGTACAGCCCGGTGACGTCTCCCACGCCTTGATCCTGCAAGGAGAGAGGGAGAGGTTGAGGAAGACTCCATCCAACAGTAGCACAACGGCGTGGTGGTGGTGGAGGAGCGTGGCAATCCAGCAGGGCTTCGCCAAGCACCATGGGAGAGGAGGAGTAGGAAGAGAGGTAGGGCTGTGCCAGAACTTCGTGTTTAGCTCCCATGCGCCTCCCCACTATATATAGGGGTGGAGGGGCTGGTTTCTTGCCCTCCAAGTCCATTGGGGCGTTGGCCAAGGTGGGAGGAAAGAAATCTCATTATTTCCTTCCCCACCGATTGTTATCCCCCCTTTTTAGGGATCTTGATCTTATCCCTTCGGGATATGATCTTATTCCTTCTAAGGGGGGATCTTGGTGCGCCTTGACCAGGGGTGTGGGGCCTTGCCCCCACTACCCACGTCCATGTGGGTCCCCCCATGCAGGTGGGCCCCACTCCGGAACCTTCTAGAACCTTCCCGGTACAATACCGAAAAATCCCGAACATTTTCCGGTGGCCAAAATAGGACTTCCCATATATAAATCTTTACCTCCGGACCATTCCGGAACTCCTCGTGACGTCCGGGATCTCATCCGGGACTCCGAACAACATTCGGTAACCACATACAAACTTCCTTTATAACCCTAGCGTCATCGAACCTTAAGTGTGTAGACCCTACGGGTTCGGGAGACATGTAGACATGACCGAGACGTTCTCCGGTTAATAACCAACAGCGGGATCTGGATACCCATGATGGCTCCCACATGTTCCACGATGATCTCATCGGATGAACCACGATGTCAAAGACTTAATCAATCCCGTAATCAATTCCCTTTGTCTATCAGTATGTTACTTGCCCGAGACTCGATCGTCGGTATCCAATACCTTGTTCAATCTCGTTACCGGCAAGTCACTTTACTCGTTCCGTAACACATCATCCTGTGATCAACTCCTTGGTCACATTGCGCATATGATGATGTCCTACCGAGTGGGCCCAGAGATACCTCTCCGTTTACACGGAGTGACAAATCCCAGTCTCGATCCGCATAAAACAATAGATACTTTCGGAGATACCTGTAGTGCACCTTTATAGTCACCCAGTTACGTTGTGACGTTTGATACACCCAAAGCACTCCTACGGTATCCAGGAGTTACACGCTCTCATGGTCGAAGGAAGAGATACTTGACATTGGCAAAGCTCTAGCAAATGAACTACACGATCTTTTGTGCTAGTCTTAGGATTGGGTCTTGTCCATCACATCATTCTCCTAATGATGTGATCCCGTTATCAACGACATCCAATGTCCATAGCCAGGAAACCATGACTATCTGTTGATCACAACGAGCTAGTCAACTAGAGGCTCACTAGGGACATATTGTGGTCTATGTATTCACACGTGTATTACGATTTCCGGATAATACAGTTATAGCATGAATAAAAGACAATTATCATGAACAAGGAAATATAATAATAATACTTTTATTATTGCCTCTAGGGCATATTTCCAACATCTACTTGGTGTAAGGAATTTGGCTAGCATGAGGGGGAAAGGCAAGCTCAACATGTTTGGAAGGTCAATGACAATATACTTTAAGTGAGATGTCAGAAAATATAAACCATTACGTTGTCTTCCTTGTCCAATGTCAACTCTTTTAGCATGTCATACTCAATGAGTGTTTCACAATCATAAAAGATGTCCAAGATAATATATTTATATGTGAACCCCTATTTCCTTATCACTTCCTATTAATTGCAACGATGACAAAGGCTACGTTCATCAACTCTCAACAATTTTTATGCCTCATACTTTCTATGTGTGAAGTTATCACTATCCATAAGATCAATATGAACTCTTTTGTTCTTTCTACTTTTTCAAGATCATAGCAACATAGAAAGCCCTTGACTCAACACTAATCTTTATTATAGATAGCACACAGACTCCATTACAAAAAGAGATCACAAAGCAAAACTCAAAACTACTTGATATCAAAACTTCAACTACTAATAGATCAAGATACTACTAAAAGGATCGAACTAAATAAAGCGGTAAAGATAGGAGTGTGATAGTGATACGATACCGGGGCCCCTCCCCCAAGCTTGGCAGTTGCCAAGGGGAGTGCCCATACCAATGTGATTATTTCTCCTTCTTCACGGTTGGTGTTATGATCTTCTTGGCGATTATGCCCTTCAGGATACGGTTCTCCTCCTCGAGCTTATTGACTTGTTGTTTGAGGTCCATATTTTCTTTACGGAGCTTGCCCGTGACAGACAAAGCTCCTTTCACCCAAGGATGCTACATAGCTTCTAGAGAACAAGTGAAACTCTTTTTCATATTTTCATAAGAAAGAAATCGGGAGTTGAAAGGAGTGACCGAAGTAGGGGCAGCCAGGCTAGGTAGTTCCCCCATTGTGAATTCTGCTTGGATGCGAGAGGTAACTTCTTGATCTTCCTCCATGGCATCTATCCTTTTCAAATCAGCCTCCATCTCGTCCTTCGTTGATGGTCCAAAGTGACAGGCATCGCTATTTGCTCCTGGACCTAGCGTTGGGTGAGACACCCGGCTCTCCCCAACTGATTCCCGAGAAGACATCTTGCTTTATTCTGCAACAGGAACAACTCGAAACGAAAACAGAGGATATTTGCATGATACGGTGGTCAAAACCTTCGGGAGTATATATAATGAATTTTTACCGACCAAAATACGTAACATACAAGAAAATGGAGTCCGAGAGGCACACGAGGTGCCCACGAGATAGGGGGGCGCGCCCTACAGGGGGGGTGCCCTCCTCTCTCGTGGGAGCCTCGTGTCCCTCTTAGACTACTTCTTTCTTCCTAAAATCCTTAAATAATCCAAAACTAAAAAAATTGCCATTAGAGTTGTTTTGGAGTCGGTTTACTTACCGTACCACATACCTATGCCTTTTCGGAGTCTGGAACGTTCTGGAAAGTGTCTCTTATGTATTCCTCAGGGGTTATGGTTTCAATAATATTAGTTTGAACATTGATAGGATTACCTGAAATATAATGTTTAATTCTTTGACCATTTACCACCCTCGGGTTTGTGCCTTCGAAGTTTTTGATTTTTATAGCACCAGAATGATAGACCTCCTCGATAACGTAGGGACCTTCCCATTTTGAGAGAAGTTTTTCTGCAAAAAATCTTAAACGAGAGTTGAACAATAACACATAATCTCCTACGTTAAACTCACGCTTCTGTATCCTCTTATCATGCCAGCGTTTGACTTTTTCTTTGAAAAACTTAGCATTCTCATATGCTTGGGTTCTCCATTCATCAAGTGAGCTAATATCAAATAACCTTTTCTCACCGGCAAGTTTGAAGTCATAATTGAGTTCTTTAATAGCCCAATATGCTTTATGTTCAAGTTCAAGAGGTAAATGACATGCTTTTCCATAAACCATCTTATATGGAGACATACCCATAGGATTTTTGTATGCAGTTCTATAGGCCCATAATGCATCATCAAGTTTTTTGGACCAATTCTTCTAGATCTATTCACAGTCTTTTGCAAAATTAATTTGAGCTCTCTATTGCTCAACTCTACTTGACCACTAGACTGCGGGTTATAAGGAGATGTGATTCTATGATTGACATCATACTTAGCAAGCATCTTACGGAAAGCACCATGAATAAAGTGTGAACCACCATTAGTCATAAGATATCTAGGGACTCCAAACCTCAGGAAAATAACTTCTTTAAGCATTTTAATAGAAGTGTTATGATCAACACTACTAGTTGGAATAGCTTCTACCCACTTAGTAACGTAATCAACAACAACTAAAACATGCGTATAACCATTGGAGGCAGGAAAAGGTCCCATATAATCAAAGCCCCAAACATCAAACGGTTCAATAACAAGAGAATAATTCATAGGCATTTCTTGACGTCTACTAATGTTACATATTCTTTGACATTCATCACAAGATACGACAAACTTACGAGCATCTTTGAAAAGAGTAGGCCAATAAAAACCAGATTGTAGTACCTTGTGTGCAGTTCTATCTCCAGCGTGGTGTCCTCCATAGGATTCATAGTGACACTTGCGTAGGATTTGTTCCTGTTCATGCTCAGGAACACAATGTCTAATAATACCATCTACTCCTTCTTTATAAAGGTGTGGATCATCCCAGAAGTAATGTCTTAAATCATAAAAGAACTTTTTCTTTTGCTAGTATGTGAAACTAGGAGGTATATATTTAGCAACAATGTAATTAGCATAATCAGCATACCAAGGAGCAGTACGAGAAGCATTGACAACCGCTAATTGTTCATCAGGAAAGCTATCATTAATAGGCAGTGGGTCATCAAGAACATTCTCTAGCCTAGACAAGTTTTCTGCAACGGGGTTCTCAGCTCCCTTTCTATCAATAATATGCAAGTCAAATTCTTGGAGCAAGAGAACCCATCTAATGAGTCTAGGCTTAGCATCTTTCTTTTCCATAAGGTATTTAATAGCAGCATGATCAGTGTGAATAGTAACTTTGGAATCAACAATATAAGGTCTAAACTTATCACATGCAAACAAAACTGCTAAGAATTATTTTTTAGTGGTAGCATAATTTCTCTAGGCGGTATCAAGAGTCTTACTAGCATACTGGATAACATTCAATTTATTATCGACTCTTTGCCCTAAAATAGCCCCTACAGCATAATCACTAGCATCGCACATAATTTCAAAAGGTAAATTCCAATCAGGTTGCTGAACAATAGGTGCAGTGATCAAAGCCTTCTTAAGTGTTTCAAATGCTTCTACGCAATCATCATCAAAGACAAAAGGAATATCTTTTTGCAATAAATTAGTCAGAGGCCTAGAGATTTTAGAGAAGTCCTTAATGAACCTCCTATAAAAACCGGCGTGACCAAGGAAACTTCTTATACCTTTTATGTCCTTGGGACATGGCATCTTTTCAATAGCATCAACTTTGGCTTTATCAACTTCAATACCTCTCTCGGAGATCTTATGCCCCAAGACAATGCCTTCATTAACCATAAAGTGACACTTTTCCCAATTCAGGACGAGACTAGTGTCTTCGCATCTCTGCAAAACTCGATCAAGGTTGCTCAAACAATCATCAAAAGAGGATCCATAGACGGAGAAGTCATCCATGAATACCTCACAAATCTTTTCACAAAAATCAAGAAATATAGCCATCATGTATCTTTGAAATGTAGCAGGTGCATTACATAAACCAAAAGGCATACGTCTATAAGCAAAGGTACCAAAAGGGCAAGTAAATGTAGTTTTAGATTGATCCCCCGCTGAAACAGGTATCTGAGAGAAACCAGAATAACCAGCTAGAAAGCAAAAATGTGTGTGTTTGGATAGCCTTTCTAGCATTTGATCAATAAAAGGTAAAGGGTAATGATCTTTCTTGGTGGCTTTATTTAACTTACGGAAATCAATTACCATCCTATAACCTGTAATAATTCTTTGCGGGATCAATTCATCTTTATCATTAGGAACAACGGTAATACCTCCCTTTTTAGGGACACAATGGACAGGGCTTACCCATTCACTATCAGCAACGGGATAAATAATACCTGCCTCAAGGAGTTTCAGTATCTCCTTTCTTACCACTTCCTTCATTTTGGGATTTAAGCGTCTTTGAGGATCTCTAACTGGTTTGGCATCTTTTTCCACTGAAATTTTGTGTTGACATAATGTGGGACTAATGCCCTTAAGATCATCCAGAGTATATCCAATAGCAGCTCGGTGCTTCTTCAGAATTTTCAATAATCTTTTTTCTTCTTTCTCTGAAAGGTTAGCACTAATAATAACAGGATATATTTCTTTTTCATCAAGATAAGCATACTTAAGATTATCAGGTAACGGTTTGAGTTCAAACACGGGATCACCCTTGGGTGGAGGGGGATCCCTAAGAATTTCAACAGGAAGGTTATGTTTCAGCATAGGTTCTTGTTTAAGAAACACTTCATCTATTTCTTCCCTTTCCTTCATAAACATATCATTTTCATGATCTAGCAAATATTGTTCTAATGGATCAGTTGGAGGGACAGCTGGAAGCAAGACCAATAATTTCATCCTCACTAGATGGTTCCTCTTCACGGTGTTGTCTATGAAATTTAGAAAAGTTGAACTCATGAGACATATCACCTAGACCAATAGTAACTACATCCTTTTCGCAATCTATCCTTGCATTAACGGTGTTCAAGAAGGGTCTACCAAATATAATGGGACAAAAGCTATCTTGTGGGGAGCCAAGAACAAGAAAATCAGCAGGATATTTTGTTTTCCCACACAAGACTTCAACATCTCTAACAACTCCCATTGGTGAAATAGTATCTCTATTGGCAAGTTTAATTGTGACATCAATATCTTCTAACTCAGCAGGTGCAATATCGTGCTTAATTTCTTTGTATAAGTCAATAGGTATCGCACTAGCACTAGCAACCATATCACATAAGCCATGATAACAATGATCTCCTATTTTAACAGAAATAACAGGCATGCCTACCACAAGTCTATGTTTATCTTTAGCACAAGGTTTGGCAATTCTAGCAGTTTCATCACAGAAATAAATACCATGGCCATCAATATTATCAGACAAGAGATCTTTAACAATAGCAACTATATGTAATAGGTTCAACTTTGATTTGCTCAGGAGGTGTATAAGTTCTAACATTGCTCTTACGAACAACAGTCGAAGCTTTAGCATGATCTTTTATCCTAACAGGAAAAGGAGGTTTTTCAACATAAGCAGTAGGAATAATAGGATCACTATATGTAATAGTCTTCTCTTCGAATATAATAGGTGCAACTACTTTCACTTCAACAGGAGGATTATATTTAAACCACTTATCTTTAGGGAGATCAACATGAGTAGCAAAAGTTTCACAAAAAGTAGCTACTATCTCAGAGTCAAATCCATAATTAGAGCTAAATCCACGGAAAGCATCGGTATCCATAAAAGATTTAACACAATCAAACTTAGGTGTCATACCTGACTCCTTACCATCATCGGAAACCCAATCTTCAGAGTTGCGTTTAATTCTTTCCAATAAGTCCCATTTGAAATCAATAGTCTTCAGCATATAGGAACCAGCAGAGGAAGTATCAAGCAGGTTGCGATTATCAAGAGAAAGCCAAGCATAAAAATTCTGAATAATCATTTCCCGAGAGAGCTCATGATTGGGGCATGAATACAACATTGACTTAAGCCTCCCCCAAGCTTGAGCGATGCTTTCTCCTTTGCTAGGCCAGAAATTATCTATGTAATTACGATCATGATGAACAAGATGCATAGGATAGAACTTCTGGTGAAATTCCAACTTCAATCGCTTATAATTCCAATATCTCTATCATCACATAGCCTATACCATGTTATTGCATCTCCCTTCAAAGATAAAGGGAAGGCCTTCCTTTTGACAACATCACCGGGAATACCTGCAAGCTTAAATAATCCACAAACTTCATCCACAAATATGAGGTGTAAGTCGGGATGCAATGTTCCGTCTCCTGCAAAAGGATTAGCTAGCAGTTTTTCAATCATACCCGAAGGAATCTCAAAGTGAATATTTTCATAAGGTTCAGTAGGTTGAGGAGCATCTCTTTGCTCTTCTGGTTGGGATGAAGATACCCCAAACAAGCCCCTCAAAGGATTAGTTTCCATAGTGACAAGTAACAGAAAATTTCAGCACACTATATAAATGTTTCCTTACCAAGTTCCACTCACCAAGAGCGCTACGCTCCCCGGCAACGGTGCCAGAAAAGAGTCTTGATGACCCACAAGTATAGGGGATCTATTGTAGTCATTTCGATAAGTAAGAGTGTCGAACCCAATAAGGAGCAAAAGGAAATGATAAGCGGTTTTCAGTAAGGTTTCCTCTGCAAGCACTGAAATAGTAGGTGATAGATAGTTTTGTGATAAGATAAATAGTAACGAGCAAAAGTAAATAAAGTAAATAAAGTGCAGCAAGGTGGCCCAATCCTTTATGTAGCAAAGGATAAGCCTGGACAAATTCTAATAATGAAGAAGGAGCTCCCGAGGACACATTGGGAATTATCGTCAAGCTAGTTTTCATCACGTTCATAAGATTCGCGTTCGGTACTTTGATAATTTGATATGTGGGTGGACCGGTACTTGGGTACTGCCCTAACATGGACAAGCATCCCAGTTATGATTAACCCCTATTGCAAGCATCTGCAACTACAAAAAGGAGTATTAAGGTAAACCTAACCATAGCATTAAACATATGGGTCCATATGAACCCCTAACAAAGCAACGCATAAACTAGGGTTTAAGCTTCTGTCACTCTAGCAACCCATCATCTACTTATTACTTCCCTATGCCTTCCTCTAGGACCAAATAATGGTGAAGTGTCATGTAGTCGACGTTCACATAACACCACTAGAGGAGAGACAACATACATCTCATGAAAATATCGAACGAATACCAAATTCACATGCCTACCAATAGCAAGACTTCACCCATGTCCTCAGGAACAAACGTAACTACTCACAAAGCATATTCATGTTCATAATCAGAGGGGTAATAATATGCATAAAGGATCTGAACATATGATCTTCCACCAAGTAAACCAAATAGCATCAACTACAAGGAGTAATCAACACTACTAGCAACCCACAGGTACCAATTTGTGGTTTTGATACAAGATTGGATACAAGAGATGAACTAGGGTTTTGAGATGAGATGGTGCTGGTGAAGATATTGATGGATATTGACCCCCTCCCGATGAGAGGATCGTTGGTGATGATTTCCCCCTCGCGGAGGGAAGTGTCCCCGGCAGAACAGCTCCGCCAGAGCCCTAGATTGATTCCGCCAAGGTTCCGCCTCGTGGCGGCGGAGTTTCATCCCGTAAGCTTGCCCATGATTTTTTCCAGGGGAAAACCCTTCATATAGCAGAAGATGGACGGGGCCCACCAGGGAGCCCAGGAGATAGGGGGCGCGCCCTAGGGGGGGCGCCCCCTGTCTCCTGGACAGGGTGTGGGCCCCCTCGCCTATTTCTTTTGCCCAAAAATTCTTATTAAATCTAAAACGTTGTTTCGTGGAGTCTCAGGTCTTTTGGAGTTGTGCAAAATAGGTTTCCAACGTTTGCTCCTTTTCCAGCCAGAATTCCATCTGCCGGCATTCCCCCTCTTCATGATAAACCTTGTAAAATAAGGGAGAATAGCCATAAGTTCTGAGATATAATGTGTAATAACAGCCCATAATGCAATAAATATTGATATAAAAGCATGATGCAAAATGGACGTATCAGGGGCGAATCATTTTTTTTGCCCAGACGCACTTCCTTGCATGCAAAGATGTAGCTGGTGGGTCCCAGCAGTCAGGGGGGCGAATCAATTTTTTTTGCGTGGACACACTTCCTTGCATGCGAAGGTGCAGCTGGTGGGTCCCAGCAGTCAGGGGGGAAACATTTTTTTCACGAAATATTGTGGCCCGTCCGGTGGGTCCCCGCTGTCAGGTGGAGGAATAATTATTTTCCGCGTAATAAGGAGGCACTTCCTTGCTGCAGCCGTGGACCCAGCTGTCAGCCTCTCCACATACAGTTCATGTCCGATGGAAGTCGTTCCTTGACCACATTGACCATGCCGCGCCGAGAGCACCAGGGCGGTGGACGACAACGAGGCCTAGGAAGGGGACGACAGGGAGCCAGTGAAGACGAGGCAGTGGAAGCCCGCGCAAAGAGGAGTACGAGGGTTCACTGGTTCGGCTGCGGTGTGAGGCTACCGTCGCCGCAGGGCCTGGCCAGCGGTGGGAATAGCAGGGGGCGGTGAGGCCTCCGCGGCAGCACATCTGGCCATCGGAAGCAGGAGCATGCGGCACGACCGGCGCTGCTTTGGGCGGCTGGAGCAAGAAGACGAGAGGTTGAAGAAGTACTATGGCCATTGGATGGACATCGTACGGTCACTGGAGCTAGAATCGTTTATATTGACTAAGTTGACAAAGCCCTCCGTCCCCGTTAACTTAGTAGGCCCACAAGTCAGCCTCCCACCAAGGTGGGTCCCAGCTAGAAGGGGGGTATTCATTTTTTTGTGCATAATAAGGAGGCACTTCCGGTGGGTCCGAGCTGACAGCAGGGGGAATGTTTTTTTCGCGAAATATGGTGGCCTGTCGGGTGGGTCCCAGCAGTCAGGAGCAAACGTTTTTTTCACCAAATACTGGTGGCCCGTCCGGTGGGTCCCTACTGTCAGGTGGAGGAATACTTATTTTCCGCGTAATAAGGAGGCACTTCCTTGTGGCTGCCGTGGACCCAGCTGTCAGCCTCTCCACGTACAGTATTCTTCCGATGGAATTCGGTCGTTGACCACATTGACCATGCCGCGCTGAGAGCACCACGGCGGTGGACGACGGCGAGGCCTAGGAAGGGGACGACGCGGAGTCGGGGAAGACACGGCAGTGGATGCCCACGCGGAGAGGAGTACGAGGGTTCACTGGTTCGGCTGCGGTGCCGTCGCCGCGGAATAACAGGGGGTGTGGGTGAGTGGAGTGGAGGGATGGCCTGGCCAGCGGTGGGAGTAGTATGGGGGTGGTGAGGCCTCTGCGGCAGCACAGCCGGCCACGGGAGGCAGGAGCAGGCGGCACGATCAGCGCTGCTTTGGGCGGCTGGAGCAAGAAGACCAGAGGTTGAAGAAGTACTACGGCCGTTGGATGGACATCGTACGGTCAGTCGAGCTAGAATCGTGCATATTGACTAAGTTGACAAAGCCCTTCGTCCCCGTCAACTTAGTAGGCCCCGTCAACTTAGTGGACATCGTACGGGGAGTATTCTTTTTTTTTGGCGTAATAAGGAGGCACTTCCTTGCATGCGAAGATATAGCTGGTGGGTCCGAGCTGTCAGCAGCAGTAACGTTTTTTTCACGAAATACAGAGGCCCTTTCGGTGGGTCCCAGATGTCAGGTGGAGGAATCATTATTTTGCACGTAATAAGGAGGCATTTCCTTGCGTGCGGCCGTGGACCCAGCTGTCAGCCTCTCCACGTATAGTCCACTTCAGATGCATGTCGGTCATTGACCACGCCACGCCGAGAGCACCAGGGCGGTGGACGACGGCGAGGCCTAGGAAGGGAACAACATGAAGGCATGGAAGACTCAACAGTTGTTTCCCACGCGGAGGGGAGTACGACTGTACGAGGGTTTACTGGTTCGTCTGCTGTTGCCGGAGAATAACAACAGGTGTGGGATTGTGGGTGAGTAGAGGGATGGCTAGGCCAGCGATGGGAGTACGGTGGGGCGGTGAGGCCTGCGCGGCAGCACAGCTGGCCACGGGGAGGAGGGAGCAGGCAGTCCCGCCGGCGCTTGTTTGAGCGGTTGGAGCAGGAAGAGCAGAGATTGAAGAAGCACGACGGCCGTTGGATGGACATCCAACAGTATACAGGCCATTTGTGGAAAGCCTCAAATCTGTGGAAAATAGCATACAACTCATCTGCCATTATTTCAAATAGTTTACAGCCCATTTGCTAATTCTTATGGGTTTTTTGGAGCCCATATTCTTTTTGTTAGCATTACAGCCCATATTGTGGCCACGGTTAAAAAAATTATACGAAATTTTGCATATGTCAGTGCGGTCTAAACTATTTTTAATCCCGAAATTTCGAGTCACATTCAGACTGATTTTAAAAATAAATGTATATCAATATAAAATCCAATAAATTGTCCACGCATAAAAATCAATGCAATTTAAAATCTCGAAATGAAAAAAAGATATTTGAAACTAATTGCCGGTTTGATGTGTTTTAAAATGTACAACCCATTTCTCATTACTGATAGGCCATTTTCTCGGCCAACCAAATGAAGCTCTCCTCGTCTTGAAAATTTTCAGCCCAACATGCCCGATAAAGCGACTTACTTGACAAATCACAAAAAAACTGGGCTAGCCATTTTCAGAAAGAAAAAAACTACTGGGCTGGTCTGTGGTAAACATAAAAGAAAAGGCTATCTAGACAGGCCAGAGTGTCCCTCACAGCCCAGTTGACACCCTGCTTCCGTCTCAAAAACAAATTAGATAAATGCCACTCCAGTTATGGCGATTCATAAAAATGCCACTACAATTTCCAAACTTTGAAAAATGCCACTGCAATTTTTGCAAACTTTGAAAAACGCCACTGCAGTTTGCACACTTTGAAAAACGCCACTCCAAACTTCGAAAAATGCCACTAGCAATGGCATGAAATGGCATTTTTCAAAGTTTGGAAATTGCAGTGGCATTTCTCGGAGGCATTTATTTCAATTAACCCAAAACAAAAATAACTGGGCGAGCTGCTGGGTCCCTGGTGTCAGCCGCTCGTTGTGCAATTTTCTCGTTTATTGACTACGTTGACAATGGCATGGGACCCAGATGCCAGAAATCCACTAGGAGGAGCCATTTTTTATTGGCTTAAAATAAGGAGGCACTTGCTTGCATACTGCCATGACCTTGGCGGGTTCCTGTTGTCATCCTATCCACGTACAATCATCTCCTGATTGTGTACGCGTCAACTTGCTAGGCCCACAAGTCAGCCTCTAAACCCGTGGAGGACAAATACAACCCATTTAAAAAATTAACAGCCCATTCCATACGTTCAAACGGAAAGTTCAACATTCAGAGCAAAGTAACAGGTCTGATCCAGATATAGAGTACTAAACTTCCATGTTGACAACCATCATAGCCAAGTTAACTATCTACTCCCACTAGACAAGTACTAACTTACTCTTAGCTAACTAGACGATGCCGGCCGCCATCTGTGGTACACGCTAAACGCCGGCACCGGCGTCCTGCGCCTCGCCTCAAACTTGCCAGAGGTGCGATAGGGCGCGTTGCTCGCGCGCGTTGGCCCTTTCCATGCCGGCGTAGTCCACCGAAGCTTCGGCTTCCAAGCGGGAAACCCACTTGACGAGCTGGTAGTAAAAATCAGCATCGCGAATGCGTGCATGCCCGACAGCCTCCAGGGCTATTTGCCGGGCGCCGGCCTCCACGTAGTCGGCCCAGTTGCGGGCGCTCTGCTCGCGACTCAGAGTGTCGGTGCGCTGCTGCTCCATGTCCCGCTGGCGGCGCAAATCGGTGATACGCTGCTCCTCCGCCAGGCGGTCGCGCTCCAACAACTCCTGCTCCTCCGCCATGCGGTGGCGCTCCAATAACTCCTCGATCTGCGCATTGCCATCTAAAGACAGATAGAATGCCTCCTCCCTCCATCTGCCTTCCGGTGAAAAACCGAACACTAGTTCCGGCGGTGACCGCCTCCGACGTCGCCTACTGCGGACGGGCGGGGGCATGGCGGACGTGGCGAGCGATGTCGGGCCGGTGGGGGCTTATGAGGATATGGTGAGTTGGGTCACGGTGGCACCGGAGAAGGCCGGGAAACAATACTTATAGGGGGAAGGTAGCACGATGGTCATCGAAATTCAATGCATAATGGATTAGCGCGCCAGCTTGCCATGGAAAACTAGGGAAACTGAAATTATGACTGTGCCGTCCCGTCCCGTCTGGGTTGCACGCCGACATGGCGGTCAAACGAGTGCACTCAAATCATCTCCCTCCTTGTCAATAATGATTTCACGGATTTAAAAAGCCCGCAACAATTAAAGCTTATCTTTTTTTGCATTAGTTAGATTCCTTAATTATGGCCGGCTGCATGCAGGCACTCAGAATCGCTCGCAGGTAGTACGCGAAGCAGCATGCAACGAGTCACAGCCGAGGGCACACATGCAGCCACTTAAATCGCTGGAATTAATTAGGCTTAAACTTCTGCATGCCGTTAATTATTGCCATGCCTTGGTCTTGCTGCTTTGCTCACGGGACTAATAAACCCGGACGGAGGGAGCACCTTGGTTGGTGAGAGGTTTGAATTAAGCCCTGCAAACCAGAAAGGAGGTACCAGTACGTGCGTGATCCGCTATTTATTCGTGTAGGATCGAGTAGGTCATTTCTTGAATTGAGCCCTGCAAACAGGAAAGGAGGTAGTACGTGCGTGATCCGCTATTTATCCGTGTAGGATCGATAGTGTAGCTTGTCAGTTTCTTCAGAGGCAGGCATTTTTATCCGTGTAGGATCGATAGTGTAGCTTGTCAGTTTCTTCAGAGGTAGGCATTTTTATTCAAAAAACTGCCACTTCGCATCTTGCATCGCAAATAAAACTGCCAGGAGCGCATTTGTAGGCTAGCTAGTGATCGGTCAGTAACTTGTAAACACTGAGCGAACAAAAATAAGTAACTGTTAATGCATATCAATGATTCACAGATCATATACAAATATGTAGCTCCAAAAGCAAAGGTCAACCACTTCGGATCTTGCGTCGCAAGACTCGCAACTAAAACTAACTAGTACGATTCCCATACATAAGATCAACATGTTAATGCATCTCAATGATTCACAGATCATATACAAATATGTAGCTCCAAAAGCAAAGATCTAGAAAAAACATTTGTTCTTCCTACTAACATGGATGCTTCTCTTGGCCAACATTCAGTATAGACTGAAAGACAAATTTGTTTGTGAAGTCTACAATTCCTCTTGGAAATGTAAGTGGTTTCACCAACAGCTGGAACCATGAGAATGAACCACACATGATGGAGGAACATCCACTGCAATATGATTTGGTCTTCTCTCGATCACACCGCGAGACTATTTTCGGAATACAAACTTTAACTTAGGGAAAATGATGCCCATTGTATAATCAGACCAAAGCAATGAAGCACCTAGTGTTGGCCAGTAAATAGTACAATACTACTTTTTTGCAGTCCATGAAGTGACTATCCAATCTTTGTGTCTATTTTCAAATGGCACTGCATGCAGTGACTATACTATTCTCTTGTGCAGTTCAACCAAAATTGCGGACACTTTGTTTGTTTGCCAAATAGCAACGGGCAGACATCTCTGTCTGCACAAATATCAAGCAGCTAGTAAACATATACCACACCATGTTCGCAGTGATGGAAGAGGTGAAATCGATACAACCGAAATTGAGCATCCAATCATTGAATCCTGTCCTGCACCTCCAATGTAGGTCCACCCTGCCAATAAATTCACATGCAAACCACTAGTATTACTATCTAATGACAGTACAAAAAGAGTAGCAAGATAAAACCATGTACCTTCCTAATGAACAGCTCATAGTGCCACCAATTGGATATAAATGTTTGGAAAAAAACATGCTCCTAATGTTGAACCAGTTGGAATTTTTGTGCAGTTCCACTAAAATCGAGCATCCGTGTTTGCATAGATATTGAAAGTGTGATTACTATAAAAGTGGCACCAGTTGAAGCATAGACTCACAAATATAAGCATTCCAATTTCTTAATGGGAAAAGGTAGCAAGACTGTTTCTAACCACCTGTTTGAAGGAATAAATAAAGCAACAGCGGCTGATGTCAGGAAGGCATACATAGTTTTTTCTAAAAAACTGAGCCATTCCTGACCTTTCCTCTTCTTTTAAGCAAATTTTGTGCAGTTCTACTAAAATAAAATTCCATCACCGCCTTGACAATTCAGTGACACTGTACAAAAGGAAATGACTTAACATTACATCATGATGTCGGGTATGTAGTTGATAGGCATTAGAGACAAACATACAGACCTCCTCCGATAACATAATGAACATTAATTTTAACAAAGGTGTGACTAGCTTTATCGGGATAATTTGAGTGAACTCTACACCCTCTGTTCCTTAATATAAGATGTTTTCGTGGTTCAATTTAAAGTACCCAAACGTCTAGTATTTAGAAAAACAGGTAGTAGTTTTCTTGAGCACATATCTGAGAAAGCTTGCCACACTTTATTTATGTCCATACGCTAATGCAACACCATTCGAATACTACAAATATACACTAATCCAGTGGCTAGTGCAACAGTAGAGTAGTTAGTTTATTACAGGGTACAGTACAATGGTTTTACTTAACAGATTTCAATAAACTCTAGCACTGGAAGGTTTCTATAAGAATTAACAATACAAAATGTAAAGGTAACAAGTTTCAGCATTGGTATACTAGTTGTCCATGAGCATTAAACCAAATATAGAAGTCTGAAGGTAACTAGCATTATTAACTAATGACAGTATAAGAAAATTGCAAACCATGTACCTCCAAGGTAAATATCATTTCGAACTCGGGGGGACCTTAAAAATTGCTATCCCAATCTTGATGATCGATCAAACATAAAAACTTGATCGAACGAATCAAGAGAACAACTGGAGGAGGTGGTGCCCACTCTTGACCTTTCCTCTTGTCTTTGTAATTGTCTGTGCAGTTTAACCAAAATAAAATGACATCAGCGCCTTGGCATTTTGGTGACACTGTACAAAAAAATTAACTTATCTCATGAAAGTGAGGTATGTAATCTATAAGCATTAACAGTGCAAAAATCTGAAGGTAGTAACAAGTTTCATCGTTGGTATACTGGCTGTGCAACATCATTAGAATGCCTTAGCTGAAAAATCTTTAGTACATCCACAATCAACAGCTAACCCTGAAATAATCCAGTGACATTAAATGGCATTGCTTAAATTTATCGGTGGCATTAGACTGAGAGCGCCATTAGTTAAATGTGGCATCACTTTAGCAGTAGAATTGCTTGACTTGACTGCTGGCGTTATACTAACAGCAAAAAAAGTGGCAATAAGAGCATGGGAGGCCCATTCGGACAGTGGGCGCACCAGTACAATGTACCTCCACGAACGCAGAGTGGTGAGGGAGGTATGGTTGCCCAGAGCAACAAATATCCATGCAACATATGTGGATTACGTCCCATTTTTGTTCTCTTTAGCCACCTTTTTCCTATGTGAGGACAACAAACCGATCGACTTGGTCATTCTCTATTGCATTATCATGCCTTTCTACCCTTCTTAAACCAAGAGACACGAGACTCGTTCCTTAGCTACTGATTTTCCCCTTTTCAACCTAGATGCGGGTTCGATGCCTACTCTCTTGGACAGTACAGTCTCCCTTCCTTTCCTTATTCAACCCAGACATGGATTAGTCTGCATGAAGTAGGGTTTCATTTAATAGTGCAAATTATGGATTTCGTCTACGTGGCGAGCAGAGCAGAGGATAGCAAATTGGGAAGATGGTTGTCGGTGTCAAAACCGGCGGATCTCGGGTAGGGGGTCCTGAACTATGCGTCTAGGCAGATGGTAACAGGAGACAAGGGACACGATGTTTTACCCAGGTTCGGGCCCTCTTGATGGAGGTAAAACCCTACGTCCTGCTTGATTAATATTGATGATGTGTGTTACAAGAGTGGATCTACCACGAGATCAAGGAGGCTAAACCCTAGAAGCTAGCCTATGGTATGATTGTTGTTCGTCCTATGGACTAAAGCCATCCAGTTTATATAGACACCGGAGAGGGCTAGGGTTACACAAAGTCGGTTCTACATATCCGTATCGCCAAGCTTGCCTTCCACGCCAAGGAAAGTCCCATCCGGACACGAGACGAAGTCTTCAATCTTGTATCTTCATAGTCTTGGAGTCCGACCGATGATGATAGTTCGGCTATCCGGACACCCCCTAGTCCGGGACTCCCTCAGTAGCCCCCGAACCGGGCTTCAGCGACGACGAGTCCGGCGCGTACATTGTCTTCGGCGTTGCAAGGCGGGTTCTCCTTCAAACTTCATGTTCCTGTCGAATAGTGTCTGGCTTCCTTATAAATGTTGCGCTCCTTGGCTTCTACGCCCAATAATGGCCTTCTTCCACATGTCGTATGAATGCGAAAAGCTAGGGTATTTTTACATTTTACCCCCTAGCCGTGCGAACGAGCCGCCTATAAGAGAGGCGAGGATCTAGATCCAGCTCACACCATCCTCCATTCGCAAGTTCTCATCGAAGCGCCTCCGACAAAAATCCATTCCATCATGGATAGTCGACGCGGCTCCTCCTCTCGCACTCCCAGCCCTAAGCCAGGAGATTGGGGGAGATGCTCAGTTCCACACAGCGAGCTAGTGGCGCTCCAAACCGAGGGATATCTTCCCCCAGCTTCCATGGTTCCGGTTCGAGCCGGACTGGCCACCTTCAAGGGTGGAAAGCAGGCGGAGAGCGTCCCCAACCCTTCCAAAGGAGAGTGGGTATGCTTCGTCCCTTATCTAATAAGGGGACTCGAATTTCCCATACATCCGTTTCTTCGGGGGCTCCTGGAGTTCTACGGACTCCAGCTTCACCACCTCACACCTGCCTCCATTTTGCACATCGCGGGCTTTGTAGCTCTTTGCGAGCTGTTCCTGGGCATCGAGCCCCATTTTGCACTGTGGAAGAGATTGTTTTGCCTCGTACCCCGTTCTTATGAGGGGTCGATATATCAAGTGGGCAGAGCCGAAATATGGCGCATCGCTGGGACCGAATATCTATCCGGCAGCCCGAAGAAGGCGTCCAAAGACTGGCCTTCGGAATGGTTCTACATGGAGGACGCCCCTCTGCCGGATCCAGTTCGGATCAGCCTCCCGGAGTTCAGTAATGCTCCCTTGAAGAAACGCCTGAGTTGGCGCCCGCGGATCCCTCAACGGGAGGATGACGGGAGCGTCCATTATCTATTGGGCCGGATTAGGTTACTGGCCCACTCCGAATTGACCATGATTGGAATCATGGCCATGTGCATTATGCGAGGGGTGCAGCCACTCCAATATAGGGGCCACCCTATGTGGGATTTCAGCAGGGAAGACGACGCCACCCGTCATGGCCGCAGAGGGCCGAGCTCGGCAGCCGATCTGGCAAAGATCCTGTCCGGCTTGTACAAGGGGGAAGAGGAGGACTTTCTCCGCACGAATCCATTGAACGGATTCTCCATGAATAACCCTCGGAGCTGGGTAAGCGGACGTTTTATCTACCCGATCCATACTTCCAAAGTCAAGTATTTTACTTTGTGATTTCGACGCAGGAGCTGCGCCGGGACGTGGAGGGCATACGAAGCCTAACTCCACAGCCCGAGGATCCGGAACGATCCCTTGATCCGACCTCCGAAGAGGATCTGGACATAAAGGTGGAGCTGATTGACAGGGTGTTCCACCAACTTAGCGTGGACAATGCCCTAGTCGCCATTACGGCTGACTATCCCGGTTTGTTTCCGGCCTCCCAGGTGACTACGACTGAGGTCTTGACACCATCATTTGATCCGCGCTCAATTCTGACCATCCTATACTGATGGTGCATCGCAGGAGGTGCCTTTAAGGCGGGAAGCCGAACCTGCGGCGGCTGACCAGCAAGGGTCAGTTCGGCCCAGCAGGCGAAAGAGGAGTGCGACGCGAATCGAAACGTCGCCGCAACGGTACGGCGCACCGTTGTTATTAAGGGAAGGATCCCTAGGAGGTATATTAATGCTCATAACTTTTTCCAGGAGAAAGAGCGCTCGACGGACAATGTCCAGAGAGGTTGCCAATCAAGCCTCCGCTAGCCATGCTCCATCGCGTGGTCCGGAAGCGGAGGCGAACACAAGGCAAGAGCCGGATGCTCCTTCGATGGAGGATGCCGACAGGTTGTCCGCCACCCGGTCTGAGGTGGAGAGCGCCATGAATCACAGGTGTCGCCGGACAGTTCTTTGTGACGTGTGTTTCTCCCCGGAGGCGTTGAATGCCTTTGATGCAAGAAACGCGCACCTCCGTGCTGCTCAAGATGGTTTAACCAGAGCCACGAAGCAGTATGTGAAGGACATACGGGTAAGTAATTTTAATAGTTATATATGCTAGTAGCCCCCAAGACTTAAAATAGTTAAAATAACTGATTTAAGGATCATTTATTATGCAGGATCTTATGGAGAAGAATACCCACCTGTCCCAGGAGCTCCAAGAGTGCAAGGCCCAACTTGAGGCCACACTAGCCACCACAGGGGGAGCCACAGAGACCCCCGCTGGTAATTACGTACTTCGAAAAGATAAGTAGTTAACAAAGTGCGGCGTGTGCGTAAATCTGACAATAATATTGCAGAGGGTGCCGGACTAGATCCGGACAAGCAACAGCTACAACGTCAGCTAAAGGCCGGCGAGAGGGTGCTTATGAAGGTGCAGCAGGAGAGAAACAAGCTCCAAGAGGCCCACACCCAGCTAGGAGAAGAGCTGAAAGGTGTTCGGGCCCAGCTGTCTGGCTCCGTGAAGGAGAATCAGCGGCTTCGTCGCGGCATTTATAGTAAGTGCTTGAGCAAATTCCTTTGAAAAGAAGAATTCGGCGAGGAAGTCGATTGACAGAAATGTGTCTTTAGGTGTGCTCATAGGTCGCCCTGTGGAGGAAATGCCTGGTTCAACGGGTGACCAACTTCCCGAGCTGGTGCAACTGCTCGAACGTGTTCGGCAGGCGATGAGTGGCATCATTCAGGCTTTATGGCCTTCCGTCTCCCTACCCGAGGGCCTTGGAGGGCTTGTTGAGAAGCTTCAGGGAGCACGGAGACGCCTCCATCTGTGGAAGATATCGGCCTACCGTCAAGGCGCGAGGGAGGTCTGGGCCATGGTGAAGACGCGGTACCCAAAGGCTGACCCAAACCACATGGCCGAGGTCGGACCTGCGGGGCCTGATGGGAAGGAGATCCCTGTGAGCTTCATGTACGTCCAAGTAGAACTGGCCGCGAAATATTCCCAACAGGACTGTAAATTAGACAGCCTGTTAGATGGGATTGAAGAGGAGTACAATCAGTCAGTTTGACGATGTAATTTGAAATGACATGTAAAATGCCTTCTAGCCGGATTGTAGATCGTTTGTCTTTGCGGACCTTTTTGCTTCAACCTCGGGACCCAGCAGTCCGGAGTGTGTCCGAATACCCTTACGGTTATAGAAGAACCGGGGCATGCGTGGAGACAAGGCGTCGGGGTCATAATTGCTTTATCAGACAAGTGCCCAACTAGCTATGTTAATTACATGGTTAGTAAGAAACATCTTCCAGGGAGAATAGTTCCGTTAAGGGTTCCTTTCCCTGGGAGGCATGCCCTAAAGTGCATTTCCGGACTGCGAAAATAGCAGAAAAGCATCTGGGGGCAAATAAATAAGTAAGTAATAAATCATCTTTCAAGTCACCGAGCGAATATTCTCTTAAGAACGCTAGCTTTCGGCTTCACCCAATCTGAGGTACACATCCGGCTGACCCGGAAGTAACAATCACAGAGGTGCTCCCTTTACCTCCTAGCCGAACAATCGGGAACATAGGGGTAAGCACAGGAGCCAGGCAACCCAGCTTGGCCAAAACTTAAGTCATATCGATGCATATAATGGTGAATAAAAGGTACATGTGGAAGTATGACACATGTGTTGGGCATGAAGCCCGTATAAATAAGCTTCTGTTAAAGAAGCCCCCAGGTATAATGAGTGCTAGGAGCACATCAAGTGTGTGCGAACAATGCGCAAATCAGCCTATCAAAGGTATTGGAAAAAAGTGGGAAGAAGGAGGGGCACAAGAGACAGTGAAAATGTAAAAAGGTGGATGGAGGAGTGAGACGAACTCTGAGTCCGGCGTTAGGCGTAGAATCTTCGGAGACGAGCTGTGTTCCATGGGTTCGGCTCAAGTCGGTTGTCAGATGCGTTACGTAGATGGTATGCTCCGCCGGTCAGGACTTGGTCGATGATGAAGGGACCTTCCCACTTGGGCTTAAGTTTGTCCTTTTTCTTGTCCGACAGGCGTAGAACAATTTCGCCAACATTGTAAGCTTTGGCCCGTACTTCTCTGCTTTGATATCTTCGAGCCTGCTGTTGATAAAATGCGGAACGAGCTTTTGCCATGTCCCGCTCCTCCTCTAAGGCGTCCAAACTGTCCTGCCGATCCAGCTCGGCTTCTCTTTCTTCGTACATGCACACGCGAGGTGAGTCATGAATTATATCGCAGGGCAGAACTGCCTCTGCGCCGTACACCATAAAAAATGGTGTGAATCCGGTAGTTCGGTTTGGCGTGGTCCACAGCCCCCAGAGTACAGAGTCGAGCTCCTCTACCCAGCGCATGTTAGATTCCTTCAGGGACCGCACTAGTCTGGGTTTGATGCCGCTCATGATTAGACCATTTGCTCGCTCGACTTGACCGTTAGTTTGGGGGTGATAGACTGAAGCATAGTCGAGCTTGATGCCCATATTTTTGCACCAGAGTTTAACCTCGTCGGCCGTGAAATTCGTGCCGTTGTCAGTGATGATGCTGTGGGGGACACCAAAACGGTGTACTACCCCGGATATGAAATCTATCACAAGTCCGGATTCTGCCGTTTTAACCGGCTTGGCTTCAATCCATTTGGTGAATTTGCCCACCATGACCAATAAGTATTTGTGCTTGTGGGTTCCCCCTTTTAGGGGTCTGACCATGTCAAGCCCCCAGACCGCGAACAACCAGGTGATGGGTATAGTTTTGAGGGCGGTGGGTGGCATGTGGCTCTGATTAGCAAAGAGCTGGCAACCGACGCATCATTGGACTAAGTCCTGAGCATCTGCCTGGGCTGTCGGCCAATAAAATCCTATACGAAAGGCCTTGCCTACAAGGGCCCGGGCTGCAGCGTGGTGCCCGCCGAGTCCGGCGTGAATTTCAGCCAGGAGATTACGCCCTTCGTCTTTGGAGATACACCTTTGAAGGACTCCGGTTATGCTTTTCATATAAAGTTCTCCCTCATGGACCTTGTAGGCTTTAGATCGCCGAACTATACAGCGGCCTCATTTTGGTCTTCGGGAAGTTCCTGCCTAATTAAGTAGGCTAGGAATGGTTCCGTCCCCGAGGCAATTACTGCCATTATTTCATGGGCTGAAGGTGTTATTTCATTTGCTGAGCCGCCGATTGTGTCAGAGTTGTCTGAGTTAGGTGCTGCAGCTGGCTCCGGATTATTATTTCCGGACTCCTCTTCCCATAATACGGATGGTTTAAAGAGCCGTTCCAGGAAGATGTTTGGAGGGATGGCGTCGCGTTTTGCACCGATGCGTGCTAACACGTCTGCTGCCTGGTTATTATCCCGGGCTACATGGTGGAATTCGAGTCCTTCGAACCGAGCTGACATTTTTAGGACGGTGTTGCGGTAAGCTGCCATTTTCGGATCTTTGGCGTCAAAGTCTCCATTTACTTGGGATATTGCGAGGTTTGAATCCCCGCGCACCTCTAGGCGTTGAATGCCCATGGAGATTGCCATCCGGAGGCCGTGGAGAAGGGCCTCGTATTCGGCTGCGTTGTTGGAGTCCATGTACATTATTTGAAGTACGTATTGGACTATGTCTCCAGTTGGGGACGTCAAGACGACGCCAGCCCCCAAGCCAGTCAACATTTTGGATCCGTCGAAATGCATGATCCAATTGGAGTACGCGCCGTACTCTTTAGGGAGTTCGGCTTCGGTCCATTCGGCGACGAAGTCAGCCAGAACTTGCGATTTTATAGCTCGCCGTGGTTTGTAGGTTATGTCAAATGGTAAGAGCTCAATGGCCCATTTTGCAATCCTGCCCGTTGCGTCGCGATTGTTTATAATATCGTTGAGAGGTACTTCGAAGGCCACCATTATGGAACACTCTCGAAAGTAGTGTCGCAGCTTCCGGGATGCCATGAACACTGCATAAGCTATCTTTTGATAATGTGGGTACCGGGACTTGCATGGAGTTAAGACAGTGGATACATAGTACACTGGTTTTTGAAGAGGGAATCTGTGCCCTTCTATTTCTCGTTTGACGACGAGTACCGCGCTGACAACTTGATGTGTTGCTGCGATATATAATAACATAGGTTTGCCTAGGTTGGGCGCGGCCAGGACCGGATTTGTTGCCAGTATGGCCTTGATTTCTTTGAGTCCGGCCGTGGCGGCATCCGTCCATTTGAAGTGTTCGGTGCGCCAGAGGAGGCGATAGAGGGGCAGAGCCTTTTCTCCCAAACGGGAGATGAAGCGGCTTAGAGCCGCTACGCACCCAGTTAGTTTTTGTATTTGCTCGAGGTCTTTTGGGATATCCAATTGTGATAGAGCTCGGATCTTGGCTGGGTTTGCTTTAATTCCTCTACCGGATACAATGAAGCCCAAAAGCTTTCCGGCTGGTACTCCGAAGACACATTTTTCCGGGTTGAGCTTAATGTCATATGCTCGGAGGTTGTCAAATGTCACCCTCAAGTCGTCTACTAGAGTTTCGACGTGTTTGGTCTTGACGACCACATTGTCTACGTATGCCTCTACTGTTTTGCCTATCTGGGTAGCCAGACATGTCTGAATCATGCGCTGATATGTTGCGCCAGCGTTTTTGAGTCCGAAGGGCATTGTGTTGAAGCAGAATGGCCCATATGGAGTAATGAATGCCGTTGCGGCCTGGTCTTTTTCCGCCATCTTGATTTGATGGTATCGGGAGTATGCATCGAGCAAGCACAATGAATCGTGCCATGCGGTAGCATCGATGATTTGGTTGATGCGAGGGAGAGGGAAAGGGTCCTTTGGACAGGCCTTGTTAAGGTCTTTGAAATCGACACAGAGGCGCCAGGATTTGTCCTTTTTTGGTACCATTACTAGGTTGGCTAGCCAGTCCAGATGTTTGATATCTCTGATGAATCCGGCTTCTAAAAGCTTGGCTAGCTCCTCTCCCATTGCCTGTCCTTTGGGTTCGGAAAATCGCCGAAGAGCTTGTTTGACTGGCTTGAATCCTTTTAGGATATTTAGGCTGTGCTCTGCCAGCCTGCGTGGGATTCCTGGCATGTCTGAAGGGTGCCAGGCAAAAATGTCCCAATTCTCCCGGAGGAATTCTCGTAGTGCGGCTTCTACATCAGGATTTAATTGTGCCCCAATGGATGCCGTCTTTGTGGGGTCCGTTGGATGGACCTGAAATTTTACTATTTCATCCGCTGGTTTGAAAGAGGTGGACTTGGACCTCTTGTCGAGTATCACATCATCCCTATCCACCATGGAGCGCAGCGCAGTTAGTTCCTCTGCCGCTAGGGCTTCGGATAATGCCTCTAGGGCCAGTGCGGCTGTCTTATTTTCAGCGTGGAGTGTTGTATCTGGATCACTCGCGAGAGTGATTATTCCATTGGGTCCGGGCATTTTGAGTTTCATGTACCCGTAATGGGGTATAGCTTGGAAGATTGTGAATGCCTCTCGCCCTAACAAGGCGTGATATCCGCTGCCGAATGGGGCCACTTGGAACGTGACCTCTTCGGACCTGTAATTGTCCGGTGAGCCGAACACTACATCTAGTGTGATTTTTCCTGTGCAGCGTACTTCTCGACTAGGGATTATTCCCCTGAAGGTTGTGCTGCTCCGCTCGATGCGGCTCCAGTCAATTTCCATTTTTTGAAGAGTTTCTTCGTAGATGAGGTTTAATCCGCTGCCGCCATCCATGAGTACCTTGGTAAGACGAAAGTCGTCCACTATCGGACTGAGGACCAATGCGGCTGGTGCTCTAGCTGTTCGGAATTTAGGTTCGTCGCTGGCATTGAAGGTGATAGCCGTGTCACTCCATGGATTTGTTGTTGCTACTTGGTAGACTTCGGCGAGGCTGCGGATTGTTCATTTCCGCATGTTATTTGATGCGAAAGTCTCGAAGACTGTTGATACCGTACTGGTGCTGCTAGGCTGGTTGCCCGGGGCTAAAAAGCCTTCGCCACTTTTGGCCACCTGCCGTAATATCCAACATGCTCGAAGGCTATGTGTTGGAGTGGCGCCCTCCATACTGTGGATTTTGCAGGGTCCGTTGAGCCATCCCTCCAGTACGGTTCCGTACCCTTTAGGGTTTTTTTGCTTTTTGGTTTTTAACCCAGGTGCTTGGGTATGACGCACCCTTTTATTTTGGGCTGGGGTTGTATTCAGGGCCGGATTGTCCCAAAACCTAGTTTCGGTTTTCCAGGCACTCTCCATCGCGCAGTATTTTTGTACAATGGTCGCTAGTTCGACGAAGCGTGTAACTTAGCGACGACTGATGGCGTTTATGATTCCCTTGTCCGTGCAATTGTTGCAGAAGATTGAAATCGCGCTTTCTTCACGGAAGTCCTTTATCCTGTTCATAACTAGGAGGAATCTGGCCCAGTAATGATGTACTGTTTCATCGGGCTCTTGCCGTATTGGAGATAGATCGCTTATGTTTGGGTGGGCGGGTGGAATCAAGTTCGGAACCCCGCCCGATCTGAGGCTCAAAGGCCAAGAAGCTTCCGTATTCGGAAGCTTGGTTTGCTGGACGCTTTCCAACAAATCTGGTCCGATGCCTGACTTTAGCTTCAGTATTTGATTAGCGTCCGTCCCTCCGCGGGAATCCGGCATGGAGGGATCGAGAATCCGGACATAGTTGCTTTTTAACATAGAAGAAGAGTCGCCGCATTGTTCCTCTACCACAACGACGTGGTGGGTAACCTGGGGAAAGTTAATTTCTCTCAGATCAGTTTTAAGCCCAATCTGATCGTAGTCGGTAGTGACTCCCAGGGTGGCGATGCGATCCAAGAGCTCGTTTACGGAGGAGAGCTCAATCGGATCTAGCTACTCGGCGAATTCCGAGCTGACGTGAAGATCGCTTTTAATGACCTGAGAGGTCATTGTCGGAGCGGTGGCCGAACAGGCGGTCATAAGAAAACCGCCTAGCCGGATAGTCTGGCCGGCGGCCAAAGCTCCCTTGACGACGGTGCCGTCTTTAAAGACGGGAAAAGGCATCCTTCCTGATGGTGACGGCACAGAGGAACTCTCAATGAAAGCACCAATGTCGGTGTCAAAACCGGCGGATCTCGGGTAGGGGGTCCTGAACTGTGCGTCTAGGCGGATGGTAACAGGAGACAAGGGACACGATGTTTTACCCAGGTTTGGGCCCTCTTGATGGAGGTAAAACCCTACGTCCTGCTTGATTAATATTGATGATGTGTGTTACAAGAGTGGATCTACCACGAGATCAAGGAGGCTAAACCCTAGAAGCTAGCCTATGGTATGATTGTTGTTCGTCCTATGGACTAAAGCCATCCGGTTTATATAGACACCAGAGAGGGCTAGGGTTACACAAAGTCGGTTACAATGGTAGGAGATCTACATATCCGTATCACCAAGCTTGCGTTCCACGCCAAGGAAAGTCCCATCCGGACACGGGACAAAGTCTTCAATCTTGTATCTTCATAGTCTTGGAGTCCGGCTGATGATGATAGTTCGGCTATCCGGACACCCCCTAGTCTGGGACTCCCTCAATGGTGGAGTGGAAAAAGATCCACATGCAACAACGTGCTAGATGGGGCAATGGAACAAAGGTATGGTTCGAAAAGAGGTAGCATACCTGAGGGTCGACGGGAAGTGGCTTCGCTCGTGGTTGTCGTCCTCCGCACACACTACGGCAGCGAGCTTGGGGACAGAGGCCATCCCGCGCGGGCGCTAGGTCTGAGAGGACGACCTTGTCGTCAGTGCGTGACCTCGCTCGCCGACGACGAGTGCGTCAACAATGCACGTCCTTTTATTCCCTGGCGGATCTATGACCATCGATGAGGAGGGAGACAGGGGCCGTCTTTTTTAGATCTGGAGAGAGGGTGGTAGTGTGAGAAGCAAGTGGGCAGCCCTTGGCAAGAAAGCGTTGAAGCTCCAGCCTATATATCTTTTTTATACTACTAGTACTGGAGGTGGAGTAGTGGTAGAGTAGTTTATATTTTCTCTGCGTACAGTACTAGTTAGTCGTGCTTCAAAACAGAATAACACGCCATTAAAAAAATAAAGGTCGATAACTAATGCGGCACCTCGGGCCAACGCGGCCAGATCGCATTTTGCACGAGAAATTACACACCATGTTTCGTTGACATGTGGTCCCGTTCCAACATATTAGTGAGACGACGGCGAGTAGTAGGAGTATTTCCGAACCGACGTGTAGGCCGGGGCGCCCCTTCGTGAACTGTGGTGAACTAGCAACCGTCCACTGACTCTTCGCCTTTCCCTCTCGATTTGGAACTGCTGTTGCACGCTCTTCCTCTCCCTCCTCCATTTTCCTTCAGCCCTTCACCCTTTCTTCTGCCATTGTTCGACCGTCTTCTCCATGGAGGGAACAGGACGGAAATGACCCCGTTATTCTTGCCCCGATCTGAAAGATGACGTGGTGGAGGAACTCATTGATCGGTGCAACGTCATCACCTCGGCTAGCATGGCAGGTTCATTCAAGCCCATTCTTGACTCAACTAATAACATCATTACAAGGAACCCAAGAGTCAAGGAGCGGTTTGATCTCCCCTATCTTCTTCGCCGTGACCCTGATGACTGGCACCGTCATGATGGAGGCCTCGCCCTATGCAAGTTTGTAGGACCTTGAGAAGAGGTGTCTAGAGGGGGGGGGGGTGATTAGACACTAAGTATCAAAGTTGCAGTTTTTAACTTCTTTAAGTTTAAGTGGAGTTTAGGCACAAGTTTAACATTCACAATACATAACAAGCAAGCATGCAAAGAGTATATGAGCAGCAGAAAGTAAAGCATGCAACTTGCAAGAATGTAAAGGGAAGGGTTTTGGAGGATTCAAACGCAATTGGAGACACGGATGTTTTTGTCGTTGTTCCGATAGGTGGTGCTATCGTACATCCACGTTGATGGAGACTTCAACCCACGAAGGGTAATGGTTGCGCGAGTCCACGGAGGGCTCCACCCATGAAGGGTCCATGAAGAAGCAACCTTGTCTATCCCACCATGGCCGTCGCCCACGAAGGACTTGCCTCACTAGTGGTAGATCTTCACGAAGTAGGCGATCTCCTTGCCCTTACAAACTCCTTGGTTCAACTCCACAATCTTGTCGGAGGCTCCCAAGTGACACCTAGCCAATGTAGGAGACACCACTCTCCAAGAAGTAACAAATGGTGTGTTGGTGATGAACTCCTTGCTCTTGTGCTTCAAATAATAGTCTCCCCAACACTCAACTCTCTCTCATAGGATTTGGATCTGGTGGAAAGAAGATTTGAGTGGAAAGCAACTTGGGGAAGGCTAGAGATCAAGATTCATATGGTAGGAATGGAATATCTTGGCCTCAACACATGAGTAGGTAGTTCTCTCTCAGAACTGGTAAGTTGGAAGTGTAGGTTTGTTCTGATGGCTCTCTCCATGAATGAAGAGGAGGTGGAGGGGTATATATAGCCTCCACACAAAATCTAACTGTTACACACAATTTACCAAACTCGGTGGGACCGAATCAACAAACTCGGTCGGACCGATTTAGCAAATCTAGTGATTGTTAGGATTTTCGGTGGGACTGACATGCAACTCGGTAGGACCGATATGGTTAGGGGTAGGGCATAACGTAATCTCGGTGAGACCGATTACACAAACTCGGTGAGACCGATTTTGGTAATTAGCTAACCAGAGAGTTGGTCAGGCAAACTCGGTTGGACCAATTACTCAAACTCGGTGGGACCGATTTTGGTAATACGTTAACCAGAGAGTTTGCATTGTAATCTCGGTAGTACCGATTGCTCAAACTCGGTGAGAGCGATTTTGGTAATGGACATACAGAGAGAGATTACAATCCCATCTCGGTGAGACCGAGATCCTTATCGGTGAGACCGATTTGTCTAAGGTTTGTGGCAGTGGCTATGACATCTGAACTCGGTGGCGCTGGATAGAAAGAATCGGTGTGGCTGAGTTTGAATTTAGGTTTAGGTCATATGTGTGGAAGTGGGAAAGTAGTTGAGGGTTTTGGAGCATATCACTAAGCACTGTGGAGCAAGAAACTCATTAAGCAACACCTCATCCCTTCTTGATAGTATTGGCTTTTCCTATAGACTCAATGTGATCTTGGATCACTAAAATATAAAATGAAGAGTCTTGAGCTTGAAGCTTGAGCCAATCCTTTGTCCTTAGCATCTTGAAGGAGTTCCCACATCCTTTAGTCCATGCCACTCCATTGTTGAACTTATCTGAAACATACTAGATAAAAGTGTTAGTCCAACAAGAGATATGTTGACATTAATTACCAAAACCACCTAGGGAGCACTTGTGCTTTCAATCTCCCCCTTTTTGGTAATTGATGACAACATACATTAAAGCTTTAGATAAAGATATAAAGAATAGCAAGTAAAGCTTTGGAAAGACATGTAACAAGCATAGGCTCCCCCTACATGTATGCAATCATGTGAATATGGAATATAGAAGCACGTGAGAGCATAACCATGATAGAGTAGGCAATGTGTTACATGTATCTTGGCCATATGCATCAGAGCAAAGAATATTAAAAAAAATACCTTCATGCTCATGAGTCATTCTTGCAAACAGTATGTACATCAGCAAGAATTTCTCATACACATGATTGTGATGCATATACTTACCTAGTAGTCTTGAGTTGGCTTAGGATGGAATGAACCTGCGTAAACAAGGTTAGATAACACAGCTACATCTACTAGCCAGAGCAAATAGAAGAAACCACAAGAATACCAAGACTGGGATGACATGTAGAGAATGAGTACTAAGTACCACATTGGATTAGACATGTCCCCAAGGGTAAAGATATGCAATTAATTTAAATGATTTCTTTCCCTTAGATGTCTTGCTCCCCCTGAATCTAGCATGGGATACTGGGAGAAGATAGGGAACAGAAAATCAAAGCTGAAAGATATAAAAGAACAGAGCTAATGCAAATAAGCACATATGAACATGTCTCTCCCCTCAAGAAGACATGTGGCATCTCTCCTCTTGAACACCAAGCATCTGGGATCCTTGAGAAATACTTTCTACTTGAGTATTCTCTCCCCCTGGAGATCTCTTTCTCCCCCTATGGAAGTAATGCTCTCTCCCTTTTGGAAGTGATAAGCTTTGATGTGATCTCTCTCTCCCCCTTTGACATCAGTTTCCAAGAAGGGTTTGATCCTTGAGTCACAGCACAAAGCATTTATATAAATGTGATGCTTGTAGAGGACAAGATTCATTGAGTGGAGCTGGATCAGAAGAAACAAAGAATAAGTGGCAAACTGTTCTTTCTGTTGTGAAATCGGTGGCACCGAGTGGTATGCTTTGGTTGTACCGAAAGGATTCGGTTGGACCGAAAACAATAAATCGGTGAAACCGAGTTCATCGCAGAGAAAACACTTGTCACCTCATCTCACTAGACTAGTAAGATCTCACAAAGATTTGCAAGGAATTTACTGAATGATATGCAATGAATTGGATGCAGAAAATGCAGAGCAAACAGAAAGAAATCTAGATAGTTTTTTTTGAAAGGGGAAACAAATATGCAGGAGATAAATGCAAAAACACAGAAAAGAACATAAGAGAACTTCATCTAGAGATGGTCGGTGACAAAGTCACCTATGTTAGAGTACATTGACTTATGAGTCAAGTGAGATCAGTTGATCATAGGTCATACTCACCGTTTAAGCTCAAAATGGGGTTGCCATTTTTCGTTTAAGCATCTTGATGTATTCACATCTTGTCGAGTTGCTTTAGCTCATGACTTGGAGTAAAGCTTCTCTAAGATGGAATAACATACCTTGGTTGGTGGTGTTGTCCATGTAGTTGAACTTGTGTGGGTTGCTCAAGGTTGATGTAGCTCATCAAGAGTTGAGAGCACCACTTGGAATTTGAGTCCACCTACCTACATGGGTTAGTTCTTGCAAGGAAGAGCACTTGTGTATCCAAAAATGACAACCATGAAGCGCAACATAGAATTTGTCAAAGGATATGTTTGAATGGTTCCGTGCTTCCTTGTCTTCAACCACCATAGTGTAGAAACTTGGTGATGTAGAGATTGCTCAAGATGTGAGTAGATTACAATCTCATGGAATTTGATTCAACCAAGTACCTACATGGGTTATATAACATGCAAGATGCAAATATATCCAAGACATAAGATTTTCATCATAAGAGAAATATCAGGGATTAGTCATAAGCTCATGTCTTGCATGTATCCAATGGAGTTTCTACTCCAAGTTTGAAGCATCTATGATGTTCAATTCTCCTCTCAACCTGCAAAACACTTTCTCATCAAGAGGTTTAGTGAATATATCCGCTAATTGTTTTTCGGTGTGAACATGCTTAAGATTAATGTCACCCTTAGCAACATGATCTCGAATGAAATGATGACGAACTTCAATATGCTTAGTTCGAGAATGTTGTACGGGATTATGACCAATTTTAATAGCACTTTCATTGTCACAAAGCAATGGAACATGTTTCACATATATCCCATAATCTTTAAGAGTTTGGGTCATCCAAAGTAATTGAGCACAACATGAACCAGCGGCAATGTATTCCGCTTCGGCGGTGGATAAGGATACCGAGTTTTGTTTCTTGGAAGACCAAGACACAAGAGATCTACCAAGAAATTGACAAGTACCCGAAGTGGACTTTCTATCAACCTTGTCACCGGCATAGTCCGAGTCGGAGTAGCCAACAAGATCGAAGGAGGCCCTCTTAGGATACCAAATGCCAAAATTTGGTGTATGGATTAAGTATCTCACTATCCTTTTCACGGCCTTAAGATGACATTCTTTAGGAGCAGCTTGATATCGTGCACACATGCACACACTTAGCATGATATCGGGATGTGAAGCACATAGATATAACAATGAACCAATCATAGAGCGATAAACCTTTTGATCAACCGGTTCACCATCTTTGGTCAAATCAAGATGTCCACTAGTAGGCATGGGTGTAGACATACCTTTGCACTCTTGCATATTGAACTTCTTGAATAAGTCTTTGGTGTACTTCGTTTGAGAAACAAAAGTACCTTCCTTAGTTTGCTTGATTTGCAAACCAAGAAAGAATTTGAGTTCAGTCATCATAGACATCTCAAACTTCTCCGACATTAGCTTCCCAAACTTCTCACTAAAATGAGGGTTAGTTGATCCAAATATGATATCATCAACATAAATTTGGCATACAAATAATTCTCCATTAACCCTTTTAGTAAAAAGAGTAGAATCAATTTTCCCAATTTCAAAGCCTTTTTCAATAAGGAACTTGGTCAAGCATTTATACCACGCTCTAGGAGCTTGTTTAAGACCATAAAGAGCTTTGTGAAGTTTGTAAACATGATTGGGTTTCTTAGGATTGACAAAGCCGGGCGGTTGTTTAACATAAACTTCCTCCTCTATTTCACCATTTATAAAGGCACTTTTAATGTCCATTTGGTATAAGGTGATATCATGATGATTAGCATAGGCAAGTAAGATGCGAATGGATTCAAGTCTAGCAACGGGAGCATAAGTCTCACCATAGTCCATACCTTCGACTTGTGTGTAGCCTTGGGCGACGAGACATGCTTTGTTGCAAACTACTTGTCCATCTTCGTCTTGCTTGTTGCAAAACATCCATTTGGTACCGATGATGTTGTGGTTGTTGTCGGGATTCTCAACCAATGTCCAAACTTGATTTCTCTCAAAGTTGTGTAGCTCTTCATGCATAGCATTTATCCAATCCGGATCTTCCAATGCTTATTCAACCTTCATAGGTTCAATGCTAGAGATGAAAGAATAGTTTTCACAAAAGTTAGCTAAACGAGTTTTAGAGCGAGTGATTCTCCCGGTTTGTATATCGTTGTAGATTTGCTTGATGGGATGGTCTTTAGCAATTCTTGCTCGAACTCGTGAAAGCTTTTTCTTGGTTCTTGGTTGAACTTGTTCTTCATCTTGTTCTTCTTCTTGGCCTTCTTCATTGTTGGCGTTGTCGTTCTCTTGTCGTGGTGGAAAACGAGGTTGTTGACGTTCATCTTGATGCACTTCCTCGTTTTCTTCATCTTGGTGTGTTCCACTTGTGGATGCTTCCGTATCAACTCTTGGTTAACCTTGTCGTGAAGTAGAAGCTTCCACTTGGACGGACGAGGTACTCTCCTTCACCTCCATTGGACGGACCTTGCCAATAGACAAGTCTTGGATTGCTTCCGAAGGATCTTTGTCTCCTACATCAATTGGCAATTGCTCTGCTTGTGAGCCGTTAGATTCATCAAACTTCACATCTACCGTCTCTTCAACCTTTCGGGTGAAATTGTTGTAGACACGGTAAGTGTGAGAGTTTGAGCCATAACCTAGTAGGAAACCTTCATGAGACTCAGGAGCAAATTTAGAACGACGATGCTTATCAAGAATCTAGAACTTTGAGCCAAATACTCGAAAGTATCCAACTTGGGGTTTGTTACCGGCAGGAGCTCGTATGCCGTCTTGTCGAGTAGCTTGTGAAGATACAAGCGATTTGTTGCATGACAAGCTGTCTCAACTACTTCTGCCCAAAAGTGCTTCGGTGTCTTGTACTCATCAAGCATCGTTCTCGCCATTTCGATGAGTGTTCGGTTCTTCCTCTCACCAACTCCATTTTGTTGAGGTGTCTACGTAGCCGAGAACTCGTGTGAAATCCCTTCTTCGTCAAGAAAGGTGTCCACATTTGTGTTCTTGAACTCCGTTCCATTGTTGCTGCAAACCTTCTTGATCTTCACTTCAAATTGATTTTGGGCCTTCCTAGCGAAGTTTTTGAAGATCTTTTGGACCTGCGATTTATCATCACGAAAGAACACCCACGTAAATCTTGAAAAATCATCAACTATAACTAGACCAAAAGAATTTCCACCGAGACTCTTGTAAGAGTTGGGACCAAAAAGATCCATCTGAAGTAGCTCGAGTGGCCTCCTTGTGGTCATGATGTTCTTCACGGGATGCCTTCCTCCAACCTGTTTACCTGCTTGACAAGCACTGCAAAGTCTATCCTTATCAAATATGACATCGTTAACACCAAGGATATGATTCCCTTTAATAAGCTTGTCAAGGTTTCTCATGCCAACGTGACCTAGTCGTCTACCTTTTGAGGATTTAGCAATGAAGCAAGTTTTAGGTTGAGCCTTTCTAGAGAAATCAACAATGTAAAGATCACCTCTACGTATACCAGTAAAGACCATTTTATGATTGTCTCAACGAAACACTTGGCAATCTACTTCAGTAAATAGGACATTGAAACCGAAATAAGAAAGTCTAGATACTGAAAGTAAGTTGTAGCCAAGAGATTCAACGAGCATAACATACTGAATGGAGCTATCATGTGAGATGGCCACCTTACCGAGGCCAACCACCTTACCCTTTGAGTTGTCACTAAAAGTGACATACTTTCGAGGACTATCATTTTCAGCAAGCTCACGAAACATGTCTTTATCTCCGGTCATGTGATCGGTACATCCGTTGTCAAGAACCCATTCCTTTCCTCCTGACATATATCCCCGAAGATTTGCCATAAGAACAAAATGTCTCATTGCATCATCAAGATCGAAGTCACTATCATCATCCTCATCATAGTATCCATGTTCAACATCGTCATGTGGTGGATCAAGTCCTAGAGAGGGTAATTCGTTAGAGTGAGTTTGACAATGATCTTGCTTATGGATTCTTATAGCTTCGGAAATAATATCACCAATAATTCCAACATCTCCTTTGGCATGCATAAGATTTGTAAGTTCAAATAGACGATCACCAAACATAGGATCACTAGTATTCATCTTACTCAAGGCAATAGACTTATGGAGAATTTCATCTAGATTTTTCAAGGAATAATTTGGAAAGCGTTCCTCAAGAAATTTCCATATAGTGTAGGCACACTCAAGAGTAGGCAAGTTTCTAATTAAGTTTCTAGGCAAGCCTCTAGTGATGAGATTAACAGTTCTAAGATTCCTAATCATGTCAATTGACTCATCAAGAGTAGGATGAATAGGATCAACATGAGGTGCACAAGGGCTAGCAATGTACTTGTTCAAATGATATTGATTGAAAATTACAAGCATCTCATTTTTTCACTGATGAAAATACTCTCCATCAAGAATAGGCACTCTATGTCTAAGACTCCCCAAAGTAGACTCATCCATCTTCCTCCAATGGTGATTAAACAAAGGCAATGGAGACCAATGCTCTGATACCACTTGTAGGACCTTGGGAAGAGGTGTCTAGAGGGGGGGTGATTAGACACTAAGTATCAAAGTTGCAGTTTTTAACTTCTTTAAGTTTAAGTGGAGTTTAGGCACAAGTTTAACATTCACAATACATAACAAGCAAGCATGCAAAGAGTATATGAGCAGCGAAAAGTAAAGCATGCAACTTGCAAGAATATAAAAGGAAGGGTTTTGGAGGATTCAAACGCAATTGGAGACACGAATGTTTTTGTCGTGGTTCCGATAGGTGGTGCTATCGTACATCCACATTGATGGAGACTTCAACCCACGAAGGATAACGGTTGCGTGAGTCCACAGAGGGCTCCACCCACGAAGGGTCCACGAAGAAGCAACCTTGTCTATCCCACCATCGCCATCGCCCACGAAGGACTTGCCTCACTAGCGGTAGATCTTCATGAAGTAGGCGATCTCCTTGCCCTTACAAACTCCTTGGTTCATCTCCACAATATTGTCGGAGGCTCCCAAGTGACACCTAGCCAATCTAGGAGACACCACTCTCCAAGAAGTAACAAATGGTGTGTTGGTTATGAACTCCTTGCTCTTGTGCTTCAAATGATAGTCTCCCCAACACTCAACTCTCTCTCATAGGATTTGGATCTGGTGGAAAGAAGATTTGAGTGGAAAGCAACTTGGGGAAGGCTAGAGATCAAGATTCATATGGTAGGAATGGAATGTCTTGGCCTCAACACATGAGTAGGTAGTTCTCTCTTAGAACTGGTAAGTTGGAAGTGTAGGTTTGTTCTGATGGCTCTCTCCACGAATGAAGAGGAGGTGGAGGGGTATATATAGCCTCCACACAAAATCTAACCGTTACACACAATTTACCAAACTCGGTGGGACCGAATCAACAAACTCGGTCGGACCGATTTAGCAAATCTAGTGACCGTTAGGATTTTCGGTGGGACCGACATGCAACTCGGTAGGACCGATATGGTTAGGGTTAGGGCATAACGTAATCTCGGTGAGACCGATTACAAAAACTCGGTGAGACCGATTTTGGTAATTAGCTAATCAGAGAGTTGGTCAGGCAAACTCGGTGGGACCGATTACTCAAACTCGGTGGGACCGATTTTGGTAATACGTTAACGAGAGAGTTTGCATTGTAATCTCGGTAGTACCGATTGCTCAAACTCGGTGAGACCAATTTTGTTAATGGACATACACAGAGAGATTACAATCCCATCTTGGTGAGACCGAGATCCCTATCGGTGAGACCGATTTGTCTAGGGTTTATCTAGGCTATGACATCTGAACTCGGTGGCGCCGGATAGAAAGAATCGGTGTGGCCGAGTTTGACTTTAGGTTTAGGTCATATGTGTGGAAGTGGGAAAGTAGTTGAGGGTTTTGGAGCATATCACTAAGCACTGTGCAGCAAGAAACTCATTAAGCAACACCTCATCCCTTCTTGGTAGTATTGGCTTTTCCTATAGACTCAATGTGATCTTGGATCACTAAAATATAAAATGAAGAGTCTTGAGCTTGAAGCTTGAGCCAATCCTTTGTCCTTAGCATCTTGAAGCAGTTCCCACATCCTTTAGTCCATGCCACTCCATTGTTGAACTTATCTGAAACATACTAGATAAAAGTGTTAGTCCAACAAGAGATATGTTGACATTAATTACCAAAACCACCTAGGGAGCACTTGTGCTTGCAAAGTTGATGCCGCTTGATAATGATACGTATGATGTTAAGATGCCATCGCTTGAGGGCAAGGCTTGTGCAGGCGCAAATGGAGATTGGGTTGTTTACATTGGGTCCAACTGCGAGTGGGAACTTGTGAATGTGTACACTCATGACCGGGTTCCACTTCCAAAAATCTCAGCATACTGCCAAGAGGTTGAGCACACCGGTATTGTACGCACGTTCAAATACAATCATGGTGACTGTCTTCTATGGAAGATAGCAAGTTCTCGAGTTCCCAACCGCTCTTGGAATTACAACAACTATGAAGTTGTTGCTATCTTCGACAAGCTTGTTGCCGTCCTTGCTGGTTTGACTCGATGGATATTGCTCAAAACTTACTTTCTGTACACGGATGAGTACTGTGATGCAATTGAATACGAGGGCCTTGTGTTTGCTGCCACCACTCGTGGCACTGTTTTTGCATGGAATCATTGTTTCGGTACGTTTGTCTTCCACCGTAATTATAATTGTTTCATCCACATGCATGCGGGTTAGCAAGTTTCCCTTTACTAATTAACGTTCTTCTTGTGTTTCCAAGGTCCTGCGAACATTCCACCACCTATACTTGAAGATTTTTATAACCAAGGGGGAGATGACGATGGTGATGATCACGAGCATGAGGACGAGCAGCGCCCATATACTATTTGGCGCCTGGCAACTAATTCCGATGGATCACCTCCTCTCGTGTGTATACAGCCCACTGATGATGTTACTGCTAAGGAAGCAGGTGTAGTCTCCCATGGTCGCACTCTCCGGACCTATTCCAACACCCGTTGCATGGTATTCAGGATGGATACTAGTGTGCTAGCGGCAACTCCTTCTCCCTGGTACAGAATTGATAGTCTTGGAGAAAACTCGCTCTTCCTTGGACAAAACTATCCAATGATGGTGAAAGGCGATCCAACTGCTATTGACACAACATTACTACCATTTATGAGAAGCAACTGTGTCTATACCTCGGACATTTGGGTGGTTCCCTACCCTGGTACTGATATAGTAGGTCGCTTCAGCCTGGATGATCAGTCTTGCGTTGGTCTCCAGATCAACAATGGATGGACCGTCCCAGAGAATCACTTGTGGTTCAAAGAAAGCATTTCCAACGCCGAGGAATGGTTGAGTTGAAGTTCATTTCATTGCTTGTTATTTGTTGTGTGGTGAAAACTTTAGTATTTATAATGTATCCTCGTTGTCGATGTGGGTTGATGACCTATTGTATGTAATAGAATGATATGCCTGTGATAAACTTACTAAATTTACGAATGGCTTTCGAGTCGCTTCTGTGAGTGAGTGGTGTGACGAGGCAATTTTTTTTCCGAATACATAATTGTACGTGCATTGCAACAGGTATCGGATGAGGCCAATCAACAATAGTAGTACACTATTTGTACTAGCTTCACATGCTTCGCGCGTCGTGCGGGTGTTTTTACTGTAGCCATATTGTACTACGTAACTAGCACCTCGAATCCATGATACTAGTAGTACTACATAGTAAGTAGTAGGAGTAGTAGGGTGGCATGGGCCAGAACAAGCATTCATGTCCAGAAGTACGGCACACGCCACCAGCACGACTTCCATCTGACACCATATTTCTTGGAGTCCATGCTAGAGCAATATCTTCAACCTCATCATTTCTCTAACTCAGCCATCACGCGGCGGGTGAGGTGGGGGTTTGCCGATAGTCGGTTTCCTTAACTGCGGTCCCACTTGTAAGGCCAACTGCAACGCACGACCCCAAACGGACCTCCGTTTTGCATGAACTCCAACGATAATTTTGACTAGAAAAGCAAGACCAAAGAAAACAAGAACCACAAGAATACATTTTACTACTCCTGTAAGTTGGATTAGTGCCTTCTCGATGTATTCATTGTTGATCTGCGGAGGCTCGATCCTGCGTGCTTCTTTCTTCTTCGAGTGTAAGGAAGTAGACGTTGCTTCCTCGCATCTAGTCTCATGTCTAGCCTCTATTATAGTACTCCTTCCGGTCCGGTTTTCTCTGCATCTAAGCAGCAACACGCATACCAAGTAGGAGTATCAACAAGTGCACTAATCTCATCTATAGCCTCTGTGCTAGCTAAATGTGATAGAACATCTACTAAATTGCGCTCTATCAATATATGGATGTACTCTTCTTCCCAATACAAAAACTTGCATCCATTCTACTCCCTCCGTTGCACAATACATGCCTTCTATTTGTCAATATATATATATATATATATATATATATATATATATATATATGTATCTAGACATGTTTTAGTATATAGGTACATCCATTTTTGGACAAATGGAAGTCAAGTATTTTGGAACGGAGGGAGTACACAATAAAATTTTTAAGTTAGCACAACTACTCTAATCCGAGAGCACAACCGAAGATTTGGTCGGGTTCTTCCTCCTTTTGCCGACACGTGGGACATCTAGCATCTAGGTCGTGTCATGAAATAAAATAGAGTGGTAGTTGAAGCCACGAGATGTGCATCTTGGGTTAAACTGTAAATAGAATCTTACTACTCTTGAGTAACTCCAAAAGCGGCCACCGAAGATCTTTCTTGGATTTGTTTTTCATCACCAGCACATCGAGGTGAAAGATGTGCAGGTTCAGTGGGTCAGCTTGCGTTTTCACTAACATGTGGGACCGCATGTGAGCAAA
Source organism: Triticum aestivum (assembly GCF_018294505.1). Taxonomy (NCBI): domain Eukaryota; kingdom Viridiplantae; phylum Streptophyta; class Magnoliopsida; order Poales; family Poaceae; genus Triticum; species Triticum aestivum. The sequence goes on from NC_057813.1 coordinate 483,709,827, forward strand.
CAGACGATGGGCTCCGCGCGTCCGCTAGCTGGCTGAGAAGAGAGATAGAGGAGGGCTGAGCATGGACTGTAGGAAATTTGTTCTACGTACCAAGATATAGGCTCGATATAGTGGGGTGGCATGGGCCATAACTAGCATTCACGTCTAGCAGTACGGCACACGCCACCCACACGAGTCCCATCCGACACCAATTTTCTTGGAGTGCGTGCTATAGCCATCTCTTCTCCCTCCTGTTTTCTTAGCCATCGCGCGGTGGGCGGGGTGGGGGTTTGCCGATAGTCGGTTTGCTCAACTGCGGTCCCACTTGTAAGTGAAAATGCAACACCGCATGCATTCCCGCTTGAGCGGCGTGCCAGACCAACCGTGTGGGGGTGCGACGCGAACACGGCAGGCTTTTCCTTTTGAACTCGTAACTTGTAAAATTTGGTTCTGCTCCATGGCGCGATCGATAGATAGAAAATAATGATTATGCCTAGAGTAATGAGAAGTTTGGTTCTGGCGCCATTCATGCATGGAGTACGTACAAAAATTATGAAGTTGATGCGAAAGGTAAGATAATTACTGTAGTATCATATACTACTACATGGATTTGATGGAAAGATAAAAATACATACGAATCCATCAACGACATCCTCACGCCCTAGTGTGCCGGGTCACCAACCGATGTGTGAGGAGCAGCGGCGTTGGCGGCGAGCTCAACGTGCTTCTGAACAGTGCCGTCCAAGGTTGCCCTGCGATCCAAGAAGGCCAGCGTCCTATCGTCCTCCTCTTGCATGTAGTAGTCCTTGTGGACGATTTGCGCATAGACGTGGGTGATTATGTCGATGGTGTCTTGCTGCGCCAGGCGCTGCGCGGCGAGCGCGACCTCGAGGTGGACAATCTCCGGCGCGACGGCGGGCAGTCGCAGGGCCACTAGTGCGTCGAAGAGGTTCTCACCATAGTGGCCGTTGAGGGTGGCGGGCATCGCAGAGCCTGGGCGCGTCGGCTGGAGGCTTACATCAAAGTCGTCCGCGAGCTTCTTGACGACGGTGAACTTGTCGAGGAAACCGACGAGGACCTCGTCGAACAAGGAGACGAAGCTGTCGTCCAAGCGGCCCCTCGCCCTGGCGGCCTCAAGCAATACTACCTGGAGACGTTCCTCGTTGCCGGGCCACAGGCCGGCGTCGTGGACCATCTGGCACAGCCGGCTGATGCTCGCGCTCATCGCCTCCATGGGTCTAGCTTAGCTTCTAGTCAACTGATCTTGCGATTCGAGTGATCACTCTTGCCCTTGGTTAGCGTGCGTAGGTGTGTAGGATTTCGTACTACTCCTCGGCCCTCTACTGCACCTGCCTTTGGCTGTATGATAGGTGGGCCAGCCACCCCCTGGGCCCACGCTTCATTCACCCAAAGGCAGTTGTCGTAAGTCAATGAAGCTGCATCCCCCTCCGTGCCGGTGTAGTATAGTCATCTCATCGGACCTTTAGTTGGGGCCAAACTAGAGAAGTTTGATGTTTGCTGGTTTATTGGTCCCCTTTGCATTTTGCGTCAAGTTTTGACCTTTGATTTAACTAATAAAATGTTAATGCATGTAAACAAAAATGTTGTGTAAGTCACATTACGAAAACCAAATAATCCCAAAACACTTAGGCACGGTGCATTAAATCCCTCATTGTTTCTTATTTCGTGACATATCAACCAATGAGAGATGTGGGCCGTGCATGCTTTCAATGACTTGAGACTACCAAACATGACATGCAGTGTTTAGTTCATTGCATGTAGTCCTATTAGTACTCTAGTTACCAAAAAAACATTAAGTTCTCTCGCCGATAGGAATAAAACACCATGTATTTATTTACAGAGGGAGTAGTACATTTTTTGTGACATGCTTTACTAGATATTGCTAGTCAAATACTAAAATCCAGATGGACGTGGTAGTACTCCTAAATCCAGACGGTGGTGCTACTACCAATGTAGTAGTACTACCAATGTAGTAGTAGGAGTACTAGCACTGTACTACCCGTTGGTCAAATTATTACGTGCTGCTCCTCATAGTGAAGTGAAAAGACCCTGCGCCGGAGATGACACCTGAGTATAGGCGCCGTGTTCGGCATACCATAGTCAGCCTCACTGTCTGCAGTCACTATCATCATGGCTGTAGAGCTAGCCTGCTTACAAATAGCCCTGTTCGACATAATTTCCCGTGCGTAGATGCCCGTGCATTGCACAGAACACCAAGATTGGGGGTGGACGGCTCCGGCAGCGGCCATCGCGCCAGATTTTTCCATGGCCTTCTAGATGTGGTGGGGAGGAGATAAGGCTGGTTGTGAGAGACAAGGAGTTGTTTGTAAATAGGGAACAAGTGCGGGCATCTTTTTTACAAAAATGGAGAAGCTTGGTTTGTATGCGTCAGATCTAGATCCGACGACTATTGGTGAAAGATGGGAGGCACAACATCATCACCAACTCAGGACCTGTTTGATTCGCAGGATTTTGAAAACGCAGGAATAGGACACGACAATATTACAAGTTTCAAACTGATATTACAAATGTTAGCAGTAATGTTGCACCTAGGAAGAGGGAATTACTAGGAAGTTTATGTAAGAACTTTCGTTACTTTAGGTGGATGAAGCATTATCGTACAAACTAAAATCCACCGCCCTGACAAGTCACTAATGGGCAAATAAGTTTTTGAGTCTTTGGCCACTTGATGTTTCAAAAAACAAATTCAGCTTCTGCGGAGACTTTGTCATTTAGGCTTTGACGCTTGCGGTGATCAGCACGCCATTCATTTTTGCGCCAGAGAACGCCCAACCTCATTACCTTGAGCACACTTGCCTCCAGAATAAAGAAGCTGGCGAATTTAATCTCAGATGTGCTACCTCGGTAGTCGATCAAATCAATTTATGTAAGATGGAGATCAAGGCATTCGATGTGATTGTTATAGTGCAGCACATTTTTCACTTTCAGGTCTTTTTTTATCTGCAAAAGAAGAGAACATATTAGAGCAGCTCGCTGCATAAGATTGCCATGTCATCAAGAGGTACCAATATCATTCGCTCATACGATAGGGTTGGCTGGCTAGTGATATTTTTTCACTCTCTCTCTTTCTGTTTCCTCACATTTAACTAGGAGCACGTGAAGAGCTTGGGCATTTGTTGCCTTCCACTATGTGGCCGATGCCATATTTTGCAAAAGTATGCCACATAATACGCATCGATGTCAAATCAAAAGATTTTGGCACTGCTCTCGCGATGTGAGAGAGTTGGCACCGCTGTGCACACAGACCCACATGTATAAACAAATCAATCAAACCAACTACACCAGCCTTTCACTCTACCAAACAAGTGTTTTTTTATTGCCTCAGTCCTCTCTCTCTCTCTCCCACGCAGTGTTTTTTCATTGCGTGAGTTAATTTGGCACCGGAGCAAAGTAGGTGATCTAGATTGGGGCACCAGGTGAGCAATGGAGGGGCATCGATGCCAAATGCATCACAAGTGAATTTGGCACATGTTTTGGCCTACATAGCCCACTTTTGTACTCCCCCCGTCCCAAAATTCTTGTGTTAAATTTGTCTAAATACGGATGTATCTAGTTACATTTTAGTGTTAGATACATCCGTATCTAAACAAATGTAAGACAAGAATTTTGGGACGGAGGGAATACTACCTCGTATTTAGTATAAAATTTTGACCATAGATTTACCTAAGAAAAGGCCAATGCATGTCACTAAAAATTACACCATTTGAAATTATGTTCAAATACGAATCCAATGATATAGTTCTTAGTGACATGCATTAACATTTTGTCAGTTAAATCTATGGTCAAATTTTGATACTACAAAATTGAAAGAGTAAACCAGGACGGAGGTAGTACTTGCTCTTAGGGTAACCAAAGAGTTACTAGAGTAGTGTAAGTTACTTTCCACTATGACTAGCCTAGGCTACTATAGTAGTACAGCATAAAAACGATGCAGGTGATCATGTGAGAAAAAAATACTAAAAACATTTCTTTCGGTGCAGTGTGTAGATGCAGTTTTGAACACTACACTTGTCATCGTAATTTGGAAAATTATGAAAAAATTGAGCTACGTTGTGATTACCATTTACTTATAGGAAAGAAGTTTCACCTCGATGAGTAGCTTCTCCGTGCACGGAAAGCATGTAAGGAATCCAACAACTTGATCCAGATTGGGGCCGATAGATTTTAGTGCTAAGATCTTCACTATGCGCATGGACTGGGTCAAGCTTGTGGGAATCATTTTCTGGAAGACGGTCGTAAATACATCAAGAATAAATTTAAAAATGTGAATTTCAAGAAGATGGAGAAGAAGATGAGTGCTGTACCTGAACGATTACGGATCCAATAAAGAGTTCGGAGAATTTGGCATACGAGTACACCAACGCTGTCAATTTTGGCGCGTCAATGACCCTGATTTTTGTTGGACCTTCTAGATCCGATACAAGCAATCTCTCAAGGAAAGGCGCATTCTCAATGACCATAACGTGGAACAGCTGGAGTGATCTCTTCCCAATTGATGTCTTGTTGCGGGGCCAGCAAGACACATAAATCCATTGGAGATTCGTCGAGGCAATGTGGAGGCTAATGAACCCGTGGATCTGCTCAAGACGAAGGTACTCGAGCGTAGTACAGCTGCGGAGCAGGTGCTCCATAGCCTTCTTCAAGGTGACAACGTCGAAGAGGTCGACCTGCTTGAGTTGAGGGAGAAGAAGGGCGGGCGCGACATTAATCTAGGGAAGATAGCAGGAGCTGAAGCTGGCGCGGCGCAGCGTTGGCGTGAGGCGGAGCGTGGACGGCGGCAGAGAGCGACATCGTCCAGCTTCAAAGTTGAGCTCCTCGAGCTGATCTAGGGCGGGGGATAGGAACCACTCGTCGAACTTGGGTTGGACCTTGCAGTTGGTACTGAACATGCGGATGTCAAGGCGTCTGGCTGGCCCAGGGTGCGATGAAAGGATCTTGGAGACTGCGGCCATGCGTTTGCAATCCCCGTCGCAGAGGCAGCTGTCGACGGTGAGGTTGAGGGGGACGCAACGCCAGAGGGGGCGCCACCGTCGGGAGAGCAGGGCGGTCCACATGGCAGATTTGGTGCGGAGGAGGCCGATGATGATGAGCAGCATGTCGTCGGGGAGGCTGCTGATGAAGTCCAGACTCGCCGGATGCGGTTTTGGCTCGAGCCGCCTCCGCTTGTTGGCTGCCTCGCTGTCGATCTCAACCGGCAGCGACGCCGGTGTACACGTGTGCTGGTGTGTGTTGTGTGCTGGGTCTGCGCGAGTGCGTCCTTCTATGCATGCCGCCGCGCAGTGGTGAATTGTGCGCGAGTGCGTCCTTCGCGCACAAGAAGTTTGTCCTCAATGCGCCCTCAATTTACTAGCTTGCGGGGTGCTACCCCGAGTGGTTTCAACTTTGTTTACTTCACCGCGTGTCAGATGGGCCTCTAGTTTACTTATTTTCACCCACTGCCACATGGGCCAGCACACCAAGATACAGAACACGAGCTGACAACGCAACATGTGGATTGGTTGACCGGTCAACTAAACAATATACGGAGCTATACGCTAACACAGTGAGCGTATAATTCGTCGATATAGAGAGTTCGAGTGAGAGGGGAGGCCCGTGAGAGATAGCAGAGAGAGAGAGAGAGAGAGAAAGAGCTAATCCCTCCGTTCGATAATGTAGTTACAACATTTCTTTTAAGTCAAACTTTTGAAACTTTGACCAAGTTTATAAAGAAATTACTTATATCTACAATACCAAAGATAAATGATAGTATGAAGTAAGTACATGTTGTGATGAATCTAATGATCGTTCCAGATGTCAATGTTTTTCTCCACATATACCTGGTCAAACTTTTCTGAGGTTTGACTTTTCAAAACATCCATATGCTTATGGACGTGACAGGTTCCCTAACGAGAGAGAGAGAGAGAGAGAGAGAGAGAGTGTGAAAAAAGTGTGTGTGCGTGTGTGAAAGAGACATCAAAAACACACGATAAAAGTAGAGAAAAAGCATGCGTGTCTTATGCAAACATATCACCCATGCATCTTTGACAATGGAGGCAAGGTGAGGAGATAGTGTGTGGTTGTTTGGAACCGAGAGAGGAAGACCCCTAGCACGTGGCCAAGAGGGGTCTGACAAACAAGGGAGAGAGGTCGAGAGAAACGTATGGAGAAAATGCAGACATGGGGAGGAGAGAGTGTATGTTTGTCATAGAGAGATCCCCTGGAGATCGTGATGGGACTACATGGGTGGGAGATCGAGTGACAAGGTGTGTGCATGATAGAAGATGCCCCGAGAGATATCGAGATAGACGTATGGATGGAAGGAGACAATACGTGTGTTCCTGATGGCTAGTAAGAGATAATCATACTTAGGAGGGGGGGGGGAGTGCTTGCGCCTATGGCCCTGTTTGGATATTCTAACTCAGTTAGAGGTTAGAGTTATATTCATACCCTGAACTAACCCTGAACTAACTCTAAGTAAAGAGGTGTTTGGATGGCAGGGTTAGATGGAGCGCGGATATGGCGAGGCACCTTCACGGGCGGTACGAGAGGGAGGGAGGGAGAGGACGAGAAGCTTCGAGGAAGTGGGGAGGGATCTGCTGTGGGGAGAGTGAGAGAAAAAAGTGTTTATTAGTGGCCCCGAGAATAACTAACCCAAATAAGCACCTCTTGGATGGGTTAGTTTTTTTGGATGGGTTAGATGCATCTAACCTAAACTAACCCTCCTGTTTGGATCTTTTTGGGTTAGTTGACTCCAAACTAACCCAAACTAACTCTAACCCATGGATCCAAACAGAGCCTATGATGGAGTGAGGGATTATGGTACTTAGGGGGGTGCGTGTCACATGGAGAGAGAACAAGGGCGGAGAGTGTTGGATGGGTCTATATGTATAGCGCGAGCGAGACATGTGTATGTGTGAACCAGGGAGATATAAGGCCAATTTGGCTTGCGTCGTGAGCATCTTTTGCGTGGCCTGGGGTTGTGGCTAGATTTCATGCACGCTTGTTTGGTTGCTACCATGTGAAAAAGAAAGCCTGCCTGGGCTGGGTTCCCTTGCCCTTTAATTAGTCTGGCTGAACTCCAGACCCTGCAAGTAGCCTGGCCCAAGCGATCGATTTTGAACGCCTGGCCGTGCCTGGTCGTGCGGCCATGAGGCTAATAGCAACATGGATGGATATTAGCATTAAATAATTGATGCATGGATTGATTGATGGGACGTTGATGCTTTGCCTGGCCCAGGCATGAACCAAACACTTCAGCACCACACAAGCCTGGCCAGGCAGAAATATTTTACATCTCACGTCCACACCAGGCAGTACCGGCCAACAAGGCATGAGGGTCAAGTCACGAACCAAACTGACCAATAAAGTTTGAGAGAGATTGAGGAGCCCCGATAAGGATGAGTGGTGCGTCAGATAGCTGAGAGGGGGAAAGAGATATTCCATCCGCTCTATAATGCAGTGCATGTAAAATTTTTAGAAGTCAAACTTTGGAAACTTTGATCAGGTTTACGCAAATGTTATTTATATCTACAATACCAAAGATACATCATACAAAACTACATATCATTGTGAATCTAATGGTATATGTTTGCCATACTAGATGTAATTCTTTTTCTCCACGTACATGGTCAAACTTTGTGATGTTTGACTTTTCAATAAATCTATATGCTATGGACGGAGGATAGTGCCTCAGTCGAGACAGATCAAGTGCGTGTGAAGGAGAATGAGTAAGTGTGCAAAAAGAGTATGTGTGTGAAAGAGAAAGTGACAACAAACGATAAATTAGAGAGAGAGTGTGTGTTTTTTTGTTTCTTATGTGAACATATCATGCATGCATCTCCGAGATGGAAAAGCGAGGCGAGGAGATACACGAAGATAGCTAGTGTATGATTGTTTGCAACGGAGAGAGAGACCCCTGTAGCACATGTCCAATAGAGGTCTGGCCAACAAGGAAAAAAGGTTGAGAGGGACACATGGATGGCATGGACGCATGGGGAGGGAGAGAGGGTGTGTTTGTGATAGAGAGATCCCCTCAAGATCGTGAGGGGACTATATGGGTGGGAGATCGAGGGAGTGCATGCGCGATAGGAAGATGCCCCGAGAGAAATCGAGATAGACCATGCACATGTTTGTGATGGAGACTAAGATTAGCTAATCATATACATATAGGGGGGACTGCGTGTGCCTACAATTGAGTGAGAGACCATCATACTTGGCTAGCTGGGCATGAGATTGTGTGTGTGTGTGCGTGTGAGATGGAGAGAGAACGAGGGAGAGAGATAGAGTTTTAGATGGGCCTATCGAGTGTGAGTGAGATATGCATGTGTATGTGTGACCCAGGTGGATGGAGAGTTTGATAGAGGGGGGAAGAGCTCCGAGACGACATAGTGGTGCGCGAGAGAGTTACAGGCAAAGAGCCAAGGAATTTATGTGCGTATGATGAGTGCACCCAAGATATCTAGCTTGGACTAGCTAGAGTATCATACATAGTGTGCGAGAGAGACCTATAGATGGTGTATATATGAATGCAAAAT